>NC_089761.1:64194272-64259272 GCF_040412425.1 Macrobrachium rosenbergii
TATGGAACTTCCGTAATTTCCCTCAGACAGCATTTTCTAACAGTATCCTAAAGAATCTTAGTCTTTTATTTACAGTTTCATGTTATACGATTAATTTTCGTGTAGGAATACAGAACCGTGCCAGATATATGCATCATCTTATTTTTGTGCGCAGTTTTACTTTATCTGATTTCTAGACGTTATTCAGGTTGCCCATTGTTCGATTTGCCGCTCTCACTACATCCCAACTCAGAGAACCTTGAGTATTTGAACCTCGTTAATCCGTTCTCCATTTAGTGTCATTAAGTCTCTTTGCACACTCTGTCCTCATTACTTTTTTATGCGCATCATTCTGAGTGCCAACTATTGTTTCGAATACACATACACACACACACACACATATATGTGTGTGTGTGTTTGTGTGTGTGTATGTTGCATATATATAATCTATGTTTATTATTATATATATACTGTATATATATATACAACATATACATATATAAAATTTATATATATAATATATATACACATATGTATATATATATAAATATATATATATATATATATATATATATATATATATATATATATATATATATATATATATATATATATAATATATAAAGAAAGTATGTAGAATTTTGTGGTAATTGAATTGTCTGTATAACGGAAAGTATTCTGGCCAAAACAAAACAGTTACACAGAAAAGAAAATGCTGATTGTAGATATTCATAATACGCCATTTCTTTTTGACCGCCATTCTGTTGAGCATTTTGTGTCACTGCACTCGGCTTTTGTCTTTTACAGTATTTATTGATTTGTTATTACTTCTAGTTCTATTTCTGCTACTTGTAACATTTAATTCCTGTAGATTTAACGCCTCTTATCAAAATTAGTTAGAATTCTATAAATTTGGGTGGATATTAATTTCCTTTGGCCTGTCCGTTTGATTTTTTTAGCATGGCCGACTGTAAGGTTCAGACATAATTTTTTTTAATCGTAGCCTATATATATATTTTTTTTACCCAGGTTGTGGTTGTGTTTTCTGTAAAGGACATTTAGGGCTCTCGGGACGTCAATGCATACTGAAGTATACAAATAAAGAGAGAGAGAGAGAGAGAGAGAGAGAGAGAGAGAGAGAGAGAGAGAGTTTAAGCAGCTACTGTATTAAAGACATGAGACGGGTTTGGTGAGGTATATTCCTCCGTCAAGACCTTGCAGCACGAGGCAATTATTTTAAATGTCACCTTCATTGCATGTCACAGTCATAAAACAACAATCAGTGGTCAGGCTAGGATTGTCTCTTAACATTCTCCTTTCTTTTTTCCCTTTTCAATTAACAGTCTCGTCATGCCAATTTTGCGTAGAATATTTAACACATTTATGTGGTCCAAACCTATTTTAGTAAAAAAAAAAAAATTAGTAAAATATTTGATATCGACCTTTTATTTGAGACTGTATTTATTAACGCCAGTGTCAGTACTTATCATGCAGTTACAGTCCTTATTTGGCGTTATAAAGACTGTGATTAAAGATCTGCATAATTATTGTTTATTGCATTTTGGAGGCTTGAATATAGCTACCTTGATAAAATAATTACATCCTTGGAAGGATTATATTAAAAAGCGAGCGTTTGCATCATCAAGTACAATATGCGCTCTTATTTCTTGTTTTGTATTTCACTAATTTCCATGCTGTTATGGTTTTATTTTATTTAACAACAGCAGCACATTGCTTTATTTGAGCTCTGTTGGTTCAGGCTATAAGGGACATATTTCAAGGGATTTTTCAAAATTAAGTGTTATCTGAAATAAAAATAAAGTCACAGTTAGCTAGTTTATATTTATTTTTCCGTTTAGGTCGAGTTTGGCGTGGCGACTTTTCCGCTGTTTGAAAATAGAAATTGGAAATAAACTTCGTCAGGTGCATCACTACAAGTCGTGACAAAAGACTGATAGGAAAGAGTAAACCAGCCAGTACGGAGCGGCCTCAAATATTAGCTGAGTAATTCTTGTCGCGGTTTAACTCATGGATATCTTTTTTTTTTTTTTTTTTTTACAGAGTACATGATCGTGTGATATATAGATTGTCAGTCGGTATGTTTTGCAAGTAATTAGAGATTCTCATCGAGCGAAATTATAAGCAGGCTCACGTTTATTTCTTGGACAAATCATTATGTTGCTCTTGAGAGGTTATGCGTCAGGTCGGTCAGAGGGGAAATGATTTCCTTTAACGAAACAGCTTAATGGAATGTGTTCAAGGTAATGACACCGAGACAAATAACCCTTTTCTTAACTGCGGGCGATACTGCATTATATGACCAAGCTTGCAAAGAATCTGTTTAGGAATTAAAATCTTTTCATTCAATTCTCTGGGTCTAGTCATCATTGCTTACTGTTAATTATCTTTAATTATTCGTAAGCTTTCAAAGAAATATTTTTAGCCATGAAAACGCTTCAGTATATACCCCCACTGCTTTCGTCATTATTACTGATCCTTATTATGCTTGAACATTTGCACTGGAATCGTTTCTTATGATTACCTGGTCATTTACATTGCGTTAGTTCTAGTGAGCTTTCACATGAGCGAATGATTCCCTTGAAAGGCGAAGTGAGAAAGTGCTGGGTCCGAAAGTTCTCTAAAATGCTGCAGGTTTTGGCTGCGTTTTCCGTCCGTCCGTCCGCAGACAGTTGAATAACCCAGTCTGTTAACCAAGTCTGCTTGCTTTGTCTGTCTAGTAATATGCCGGTATTCTGCTACTATTGTTTGAGGTTTGTAGAATATATTCTCAAATCCACGTATTCTCAATAAAGGGAACACGACTGGAAAAAAATCGCCTCTCTTTCTTGTAGGAAGGAATTCCTTGTGCCCAAACTACTGTGATAAGCGCGACCTCCAGGGAATACCTTCAAGACACAAGGCATTTTGCAACGGATCTTAAAGTGCAAACAGTGAACAATGTATGATTAAGATGGATCTTGCATCTCCCAACTTTTTATTAACTGTTGTAAATCAAAATGACCAATCGTGCCCCGAGGATTAGTCTCTTTTTTGGGCCAGGCGAAAGATGTCTGTTTTGGCCGCGTGGCTCTTCTCCTTTATTCTCTTTTCTCGTTAATAGCTCTCGCATTTTTTTCTTGGCATACGATTTATTTTTCTTTTCATATTATGATGACAATAGAACATTGTTCTCAGTGATAATTGTACGCTTGAAGAAAATCGATCAATATTGAGCGAGGGAGACTTATTTTGCACTCGGATACATTTCACCAGTCCCCGGCCAACCTGTAAATTGAGTGGTCAAACTGCGAGAGCTCGTGATCGTTCAGCCTGGATAACTTACATGCCGTCTTTAGCCAATCACAAAGCAGAGTACAGACAAACACGAATTCCAATTGGCTCTCGGAGGGTGTTTGAGCGATGGCTGGTTGGCTTCAGGATGGCGGTAATGATAGCTGGCCGAGAAGGGAAGAGACGGGTGGTAATGGTGAGTTCGTCGGCGATAATGTGAAATAAGACAACAACTTTATTATTTTCAGACCTTGTTCAGCGCGATCCACAATTATTGAGACGGTTATCATATTCTTTCGTTCACTCTCACCTTCCTTAAAAACCAGTCTGACAACTTTTCACAACTGTATAGATGAGTTTAATAATCTTTCGCATGCCTTCATATTTATAGCAGATTGAGCTGGTTATTAAAGTCATACGTGAACGATAAAAACCGCAGTTTAAACGGTGTTCTGTGAGAGGAGCCATTTTTTGTACCTGAAGGGGAAACGATCATATATATATATAGGCCTTAAAGGTTTCAATTAACCCAGGTAGTTAATTTTCGCGAAAAAAAATATGAAAGCCGCAATTGGTTTGCGGTTTAGAAATAATGATAGCTCGAGGAGGCCCACGGTCGGATGAAGACATACAGGAGAAGAAGAAAGAAAAGATGCCAGCGCCATACACCATAACAAAGTACCTGGTACCCCTCGTTCTCTCCCTCCCCCTGTCCCACAACCTCCGCGCTCACACCCCCTACCGAGTGGGAATTAGTAGAGTTGTCTGTCTTGAATGATTACAAGGTGTGATAAGTACTGTTTCTTGAAAGCTTTAAGCATTACTAAAATGAGTGGAAGTCTCCTGGGAGAATGAAGACCCGGCCTCATGGAACGGAGGCAGCATAAAAGGCTGCGGTTCTTTCTTCCTTTTTCGCACAGGGAATGAATGCTCTTTTGCTTTGTTGGTCAATTTATTTCAGTTTAAGATTACGCGAGGCTGGATTTGAAGTCTTTTGTCCATTCTTTGGCGGCGTATTGGTCACTTTATTTTGATATTATTGTGGAGTGTGTCCGTGTTCATATTTTCTCGTCCATTGATTAAATATCTACTGAATTCCAAGCTTTCCTCTCTTAGTTATTCTCCAACCACCAAATGAGATGTAGCGGATAATTGCGATGGTGGTTGCTTCTTCTAAATAAGGCTTTTATCTAGAAAAGGAAAGAGGCTTTCGTCGAAGGACTCTTGAACTTTATTCTTCGCATGTTATATACTGACGAACCCAATTTTCTAAATTCCTCTGATGAAGATGGAGTAGTACTATTGATCATACTAACCATTAAGAGTTTTGGAAACATAATTAAGTACAAGTTTTGTCATAGTGTTTCCTTTGTTAGGAAATATAATTAAGAACAAGTTTTGTCATAGTGTTTCCTTTGTTAGGAAATATAATTAAGAACAAGTCTTGTCATAGTGTTTCCTTTGTTAGGAAATATAATCAAGAACAAGTTTTGTCATAGTGTTTCCTTTGTTAGGAAATATAATTAAGAACAAGTTTTGTCATAGTGTTTCCGTTTTTAGGAAATATGATTAAGAAAAAGCAAGCTTTATCATAACGTTTCCTTTGTTAGGAAATATAATTAAGAACAAGTTTTGTCATAGTGTTTCCTTTTTTAGGAAATATAATTAAGAACAAGTTTTGTCATAGAGTTTCCTTTTTTAGGAAATATAATTACGAACAAATTTTGTCATGGTGTTTCCTTTGTTAGGAAATATAATTAAGAACAAGTTTTGTCATAGTGTTTCCGTTTTTAGGAAATATAATTAAGAACAAATTTTGTCATCAAAATGTTTCCTTGTTAGGAAATATAATTAAGAACAAGTTTTGTAATAGTGTTTCCTTTTTTAGGAAATATAATTAAGAACAAGTTTGGTCATAGTGTTTCCTTTTTTAGGAAATATAATTAAGAACAAGCTTTGTCATAATGGTTCCTTTGTTAGGAAATGTAATTAAGAATAAGTTTTGTCATAGTGCTTCTGTTTTTAGGAAATATAATTAAGAACAAGTTTTGTCATAGTGTTTCCTTTTTTTAGGAAATAGAATTAAGAACAAGTTTTGTCCCAGTGTTTCCTTTGTTGGTAAATATAATTAAGAACAAGTTTTGTCATAGAGTTTCCTTTTTAGGAAAAAGAATTAAGAACAAGTTTTGTCATAGTGTTTCCTTTTTTAGGAAATGTAATTAAGAAAAAGTTTTGTCATAGTGTTTCCTTTTTTAGGAAATATAATTAAGAACAAGTTTTGTCATAGTGTTTCCTTTTTTAGGACATATAATTACGAACAAATTTTGTCATAGTGTTTCCTTTTTTAGGAAAGATAATTAAGAACAAGTTTTGTCATACTGTTTCCTTTTTTAGGAAATATAATCAAGAACAAGTTTTTTCATAGTGTTTCTTTTTTTATGAAATATAATTAAGAACATGTTTTTTCATAGTGTTTCCTTTGTTAGGAAATATAATTAAAAAAAATTTTGTCATTGTTTCCATTTTAAGGAAATATAATTAAGAACAAGTTTTGTCCGTGTTTCTTTTATTTGGAAATATAATTAAGAACAAGTTTTGTCAGAGTGTTTCCTTTTTTAGGAAATATAATGAAGAACAAGTTTTGTCAGTGTTTCTTTTATTAGGAAACATAGTTAAGAACAAGTTCTGCCATAGTGTTTCCTTTTTTATTAAATATAATTCAGAGCAAGTTCTGTCATAGTGTTTCCTTTTTTAGGAAATATAATTAACAGCAAGTTTTGTCATAGTGTTTCCGTTTTTAGGAAATATAATTAAGAACAAGTTTTGTCATAGTGTTTCCTTTGTTAGGAAATATAATTAAGAACAAGTTTTGTCATCGTGTTTCCTTTTTTAGGAAATGTAATTAAGAACAAGTTTTGTCATTGTGTTTACTTTTTTAGGAAATATAATTAAGAACAAGTTTTGTCATAATCTGTCCTTTGTTAGGAATATAATTAAGAACAAATTTTTCAGTGTTTCCTTTATTAGGAAATATTATTAAGAACAAGTTTTGTCACGGTGTTTCCTTTTTTAGGAAATTAAGAACAAGTTTTGTCATAGTGTTTCCTTTTTTAGAAAATATAATTAAATTCACGTTTTATCAGTGTTTCCTTTTTTAGGAAATATAATTAAGAACAAATTCTGTCAGTGTTTCCTTTGTTAGGCAATATAATTAAGAACAAGTTTTGTCATAGTGTTTCCTTAGTTAAAAATATAATTAAGAACAAGTTTTGTCATAGTGTTTCCTTTTTTAGGAAATATAATTAAGAACAAGTTTTGTCAGTGTTTCCTTTTTTAGGAAATATAATTAAGAACTAGCTTTGTCTGTGTTTCCTTTTTTAGGAAATATAATTAAGAACAAGTTTTGTCAGTGTTTCCTTTTTTAGGAAATATAATTAAGAACAAGTTTTTTCATAGTGTTTCCTTTTTTAGGAAATATTATTAAGAACAAGTTTTGTCATAGTGTTTCCTTAGTTAAGAAATATAATTAAGAACAAGTTTTGTCATGGTGTTTCCTCTTTTAGTAAATATAATTAAGAACAAGTTTTGTCATAGTGTTTCCTCTTTTAGTAAGTATAATTAACAGCAAGTTTTGTCAGAGTATTTTCAATAAATGTTAAGTGAATTCTTCCAGCCCACGGTATGTCTTGTTTGTTGCAGGTATAAGTTGTTTTTTATTAAAAGATCTGAAGCTCGCAACTGAGAAGGCACTATTTTAATTTAACAAGTAGGATCTGCAAGAAATTCCTTGGGAACGAATGCTATTTTAATAATTTATTTGCGTTTCATTTTTACCCACAGTACTTTGATGGCTGCGTTCAAGTTATATATACAGTATATATATATATATATATATATATATATATATATATATATATATATATATATATATATATATATATATATATATATATATATATATATACGTAGTTTGGTTTATCGTGAGTTCTGCTTGATCTAGCGATCTTCCAGCTTAATAAGGTGTCATGCCTCATAAATACATAGTTGATAAGATAAACATGAATGCCAAAATTGTAACTTACGAAGGAATGACTGTAGAACGTGGTCTAGAAGATTATTTTGAAAATGTTTTTTTGCTTTGTATGTGTTCCTTATTTTTTTACTTTATTGATTCATAGATTTATAGTATTATATCACACTGGTGTTACAGCAAGAAAGGTCATCAAAACTTTATGTTTTATCCATACTCTTCTTGACAAGGCAAGGATGATTGAAAACAGTTGAGTCAAGTTCCGAAAAACCATTTTGGAGCGAAAACCGTTATATATACTGCAGTATTGTATTACTGATTGCTGGACTGGTTCAGAGATTCGTGACTGCTGCCTCTTTATGCCAAGGATCTGAGGCAGTGTTAAGAATGCACATCGTAACATACAGTATTTCGAAGTGCGAACACGTGTGCTGTCATCGGCTTTATCATCATGATAATTGCTGCTGTTGCATATAGTTTATCGTCCTTCTGCCCAAATATGTAGGTATAGAGTAATCGATCTTGCTCTTTTATTTTCTTTTCGCTCACTGTGTATTTACATGTAAGGATTTCTAGTCTGTCTTAAGGAATGTCCTTTTACCTGTGGAGCAAATCTGATTCACTCCATTATTTTTGAGGTAGAGCGTTTGGCCCTTTCAGCGTTACATGGTAAATGTGTCACAATGTATGTATGTATGTATGTATATATATATATATATATATATATATATATATATATATATATATATACATATTATGTGTGTGTATATATTTTCTTCTCGTGATATGTTTGGCGTCTCGAGGAAGTTCCTTTGAATTAAGATTCATCTTTTACCATCACGAAGCTTGATTTTCGGATATTGCTTCAGTTACGCTGAATGTGATGAGGTGTAATGAACGTATTTTGAATTGTTGCTGAAAGCAGTTCGGTGGATCGTGGTCGAGATAAGGAATCCATATTTTTTATGTAAAAAACCTTTTATTCAAGAGAGTGAAGCAGAAATTTACACTTATGTAAGAGAAAAGCAGAAAAGGTTACATACTGCAATGAACTGACTGAAAGTTCACATTCCTCACGACACCAGGGAGTTGCGTAACATGGCGGAGTCTCTCTTTGAAACAGGCGGTAATTGGGAATCCTGCGCTAATCCTTTTAGTGAACAGAATTTTACTTGATACATATCAGAAATAACTCTGTTTCTAGGTGATTCAGAATACAGCTGTACTATGAATATTTGGTTGTCGCTTTTTATTTTAGTATAAAGTGTGACTAGTTCGCAAGTACGTCCAGCATCTCATCTGGGGTATAGGTGAAGCCCCAAAAGCTAGTAGTATGTACAGGATTAGGCAACGTCATCACTTGGTAATAATGCACTAAATCGATTGCCTTGACACAGCAGACTACATACATGTGCTAAAGCGATTTCTGTAGTTTTTTCTATCTCGTGAGAAATTTGGTAACCATTGGGGACAAAACGCATCCTCATACATAACGCAAGAACATTTTCCCTATGTAGCTAAATGCTTCCCACATTTCATGATACACAAATATAGTGGATGAATCCAATATATTTCGAATGCTGAAGGAGCATTTTTTATGTCAGAAATATTGTGCTGCAAAAAATTGTTGCCATGATTAATTCTGCTGAAGACCTGGAGAAAATAAAATGGCATTGACTGTCTGTGCAGTCACCGTAGACTTAAACCGGTAGATTTCGCCAGATCGTCATCTACGTAACGTTTGCAAGTTTGTATAAGTCAGAGAGAGAGAGAGAGAGAGAGAGAGAGAGAGAGAGAGAGAGAGAGATCGGAGCTAAGTTACACGGTCTCCAAACGAGTGTAGAGCATGGTATTGTCTGGTTCAATAGTGTTTGCCTTCAATGTATTTGTTCTCAGAGTGGTTCCGACGCCTGTGATTTGGTTGCACTATTGGCAAATAATTCTAGGAACATCATTTACAAATTCCTTCTTATTCTTCTGACTTTGCAGTCTTATAGTATAGTGGTAGTGTCAGTTCAGTAATGTAATCCTGACCATACTTGTAAAATATTGCTTATCATATCGAAGATCTGGCCGAGGTCCCTTAATTCTGCCTATATATGGAGGGGCCCATGATAGAGAGGATGGACCCGGGCTGGATGACGGTGAGTTTAAACTTGAAGTCTCTCCTGTAGACTGTCTGTGCTACTCGCAGAGAAGGGTATGCCGTTATCCTGTTGCTGTTATACAGATTACCAACAGCAGAATATTATTAACCTTTTCGATGAGCACAGATAGTATATATCTTGGAAAGGATTAGTATGGCTCAGTCACAGGATTCAAAAGCTTCATTTTGTGGAGGCTGTGATGCAAAGCACAGTGAGTAGCTAAATTCAAATTCCACAGATCAACATGGTCGGTCTGCTCATGTGTTCTGTGTATACCTTCGATTTTGTCCAGCTTATTGAGGAACACTGGCATATATCTGGTAATAGATTAGACATCATATTCACAAATGTTCCAGCTGTTGTCAAGTCCAAGGTCTGCAAATAAAAAAGCACTTCTGATCATTGCGCCATTGAGATGGACATATCTGTCAATCAGTATATTCATAATTCCACCATTGGAAAAACGGTCTGACTGAAATCTAGAGCCAGTTGGGATCGCATTATTGAAGCCTGTCTGGCACTTAATATTTCAGATGCTATAACAGATTCTGATCCCAAGAAAAAGTTAAATGAAATGCTGATTGCTATTTTAATAATGTATGTCCCTAGGGGGGGTCATAAAATTCAGGACAAATGATCAGACATGGTTCGATGATACATGTAGACAAGCTTACCATGACTGCCTGTGCAGTCACCGTAGACTAACCGATAGATTTCGCCAGACCAAACAGACCAAATTCAACACATGGAGATGAAATCGTTTAAATGAAAATTACACCAATTTTGTTGATTCTCGCTGTGCTGTGAATAGAACTTACCATACAGCAGAGAGAAATTACAATAATTCCTTGAAGAGGAAATTTTGAAGGAATTACTCAGCCTTATCTCTGGTGGACCAAATTGACATTATCCATCTTTGGGTCAGACTCATCCACCACTACTAACAGGTGGTGATAGATTGCTTATTAGCTCTAGGGAAAAGGCTGAGTTGCTTCATCGACCTTTTGAAGCTAAGCAGTCAGCTGAGGATGTACCTCTCCCTGATACTTGTCATCCTGAACTTATTCGTAGACAACCAAGACCTATTGTGTCTGGAGTTCCATAGGGTAGTACCACTGTTATTTTTAGTTTATACACGTGATAAGATTGTTGGCCTGGAAAACAAGATTGTTCAGTATGCCGATGATGCAACACTTGTGGGTGTAAAAAAGTCTACCTTCAGCCTCAATCGGGACATGGACCAGATTAGTGAATGGTATAGTTGGTGGGATATGAGGCTGAACTCCAGTAAAACGGAAACGCTGTTGATTAGCAGATCTCTCACAGATTTTCCACCCCATCCTCCCCTTGAGGTGGATGGGACTCTGCTGAATGAGTCTGAAGCTTTAACTATTATATAGGCGTAACATTTGACTCACATCTTACTTTTGAGAAACGTCTAATGAAAGTTTCAGCAAATGCCACTCGAAAGTTAGGTATTGTTCGTAAGGCCTCATATATTAAAACAGCAATAAATTCAATGCAACTTGTTTTAGGTCATTTTTCTTTACTAGAATACTGTTCTCCAGTGTGGATGTCTGCTTCTGCCAGAGATTTATCTCTTTTAGATAGAGTGGTTCTTGGTGGTGGGTTTTGTGTCCTGATATCAGCAGTTATGACTATGACCATCGATGGATGGTCTCTTGTTTGTCAATTTTTCATAAGTTGTATTTCAACAGAGGTCTTTCACATTCACAACTGATCCTTGATCCCCGTTTCCTTATAACTCCTTTGCGTTTTCGCTACGGCTCAAAGTCAGATGCTGGCGTCTGCTTTTGAGTGACCTTCCTTGACGTAAAAAGAAGCGGGGGATTATCATCGGTTGCATCTATTTTTACAGCAGAACTGCATGCAATTTTAAAGACCATAAACGAAAATTTAACTCAGAATGGAAATAGTTTTACTGTATATTGTGATTCAAGAAGTGTTCTTCAGCCTTTGGAATCTTTTAACCCTATACACTCATTGAATTTAGAGACACTGGAATTGCTGTTTTTAATGAAAAGAAGAGGTAAAGAAGTAAAATTTTACTGGGTGCCTTCTTATGTTGGGGTTTTGGGAACAAGCAAGCTGATCAACTTGCAAAGTGAGCAGTCACCTCCCCAGAACCCAGAGGATGCCTACTACCATATCGGGATGTATATACTCGTGTTGGTCAGAAAATTAAAACCCTTGGCATTTCCTTTAGGAATGAATTGAAAAAAATCAAAAGATACGCAGTATAATGTCATCAATATCTCCTTGGTCTTATCCCTATATGCCAAGGAGATAAGATTCGATGTTGTGCAGGCTAAGGATTGGGCATACAAGACTCACTCATGGGTTCTGTGATGACTGTATTGTGTCTTTTACTGTGAGATATTTGCTGGTCGAATGCCTTAGTCAGGGGAATCTAAGACATAGATTCCTCTTTTGGGGACGTGACAGGGAAGGACATTTATCCTCGCTACAATTCTCGGTGAGGATTGTAATATAGAAACAGTTATGTATCTTTGTTACAGAGGTGGGTCTCCTTAACAGATTTTAAATCGGATACATATGCAGTGTGTGTGTATGTATAGATAATAGACTGCGTGATTAGATATGATTATATATATATATATATATATATATATATATATATATATATATATATATATATATATATATATATATATATATATATATAATTAGATATATTATATATATACTATTATATATCACTTTTTATCACATCACCGTGATTCATATCCAATCAGTAGGCTACAAACGTCCTTTAATATCCAATTCGCTCTACCTCGGAAATAATATATTTTCATATATGTTACCGAAGGGGAATTTTTTAGTTGATAATAGTTCCTCGCTGGGTGAGCGGGTTTCGTTCTCAACTATCACTCTGTTGGTCGTGAGTTCGAATCTCCGACCGGCCAGTGAAGAACAAGAAGAATTTGTTTCTGGTGATAGAAATTCATTTCTCGCTATAATGTGGTTCGGATTCCACAATAAGCTGTAGGTCCCGTTGCTAGGTAATCAATTGGTTTTTAGCCACGTAAAAGTAAATCTAATCCTTCGGGCCAGCCCTAGGAGAGCTGTTAATCAGCTCAGTGGTCTGGTTAAACTAAGATATACTTAACTTTAGTTGATAATAAGTTCGTCGTCCCGTGGGCTCGAACCAGCGAAGGACAAGAACTCAGGACTACAGTGGACGCTTTAAACCACACGACCAGCAAGTGAAGTATAAGTGGATATCGCCTCCCTTATACAAATTCCCCGTCGAACTCAGGTGTTTGTATTTAGTGATGATATCCACCCACCTCTGCCATGTTGACCGTGTAGTGCGTTTGTCGCACGCAGCCATATTATGACTTTTTATCACATCACCGTGATTCATATTCAATCAGTAAGCTACAAACGTCCTTTAATATCCAGTTCGCTCTACCTCGGAAATAATATATTTTCATATATGTTACCGAAGGGGAATTTTTAGTTGATAATAAGTTCGTCGTCCCGTGGGCTCGAACCAGTGAAGGACAAGAACTCAAGACTACAGTGGACGCTTAAAACCACACGACCAGCAAGTGAGATATATATATATATATATATATATATATATATATATATATATATATATATATATATATATATATACATATATTTGCTGTTCAGCAAATCTGGTTTTGCTATTCAGCAAATCTGGCTTGATTGATTATGGCTACTGAAACCGGCATCACAACATCCATTTTATTACTACCGTAACAAATAAAAATAAAACACTAAAAATAAATAAATAAATAAATTTAAAACGAGTTTCATATGACAAATATCTAAAACACACACACACACACACACACACACACACACACACACACACACACATATATATATATATATATATATATATATATATATATATATATATATATATATATATATATATATATATATATATACATATACAGTATATGTGTGTATGTTTTTAGATATTTGTCATTGAAACTCCTTTTATAGTTTATTTATTTATTTTTAGTGTTTTATTTTTATTTATTACGGTGGTAATAAAATGGATGTTGTGATGCCGGTTTTAGTAGCCATAATCAATCAAGCCTGCCGAGAGCAACCAGATTTGTTGAATAGCAGCACCAATATGTAGCTAATGTGCCTCGTTGTCGAACCTCTCAGTTCCAGAGGTTGTTTATTTCTCAAACCGTTGGGCTATGGAACGGACTCACAGAGGATGTTGTGCAATTGGAATTAAAGAAGTTCAAGCGAAGATGCAGTGCATTACTTCCCTTGGAGTTTAATAATATACTTACATTTTTATTTATTAATTTATTTATTTGTTTTTATTAATTTACATGTTTTTCTAATAAATGATCTCCTCTTTCTGTATTTCTTTGGAAGCTTCTTGAATTTCAAGTCAGGGCCCATATGGGCTTGTACCATATGAATAGGGTTCATCTTCTGAATAATAATAATAATAATAATAATAATAATAATAATAATAATAATAATAATAATAGTAGTAGTAGTAGTAGTAGTAGTAGTAGTAGTAGTAGTAGTAGTAGTAGTAGTAGTAGTAGTAGTAGTAGTAGTAGTAGTAAGTAAATTAATTTATTTGGTATAAGCCTTGGAAAGGAAAATTTAAAGCAATAAACTTTTCATCTTTTTTAGACACTTGAAACTAAAAAAAAATCTATAAGTGAATCATTTTGTCGTCTTTATTTACTTATCTGTGAGTGGTGAACGACAAATACCGGTGATGATTTGATTTTTTTACCTATTTGTCCTTTCTTCCAAAAACTACTATATTTTGTCATCCATATTTTGTTGAGAAGGTTGCTTTCACTGTAATATGACATTTTTCGTAACTGTTACAGTATCTTTGGGAATGATGCTGTTATTTACGTCGTCGAAAAAATATGAAGAAGTCAGTCACTAAAGAGTTATGTCAACAAAATAAGAGTCTAATAGTTCAGTTGGCTGAGTATTATAATTCTGAACGGACATCCTGACGAATGATTTCAACTTCTGCGCTTGCCTGTAGGTCATGTGGGCTGTTTCCCCCACCATTCTTTGTGCTTAGTTTTTTGTAGGTTCATTCCATAGCTTGCAGGTACCCTGAATTTGCAATACGTAGGTGGTAAAGTGTAGAAAATGACATATATAATGGACAAAACAAAAGGCTGAATAGACAGATGTAACTTAGAAACGATTTGAGGTTTGTGCAAGAAGAGTCGTGCAGAGGTTTTTTGTCTCTCCTTGATTTATTGGTCACTGTAGTCTCTTTTTAACAAGTGCTGCGAAGTGCAGTGAAAAGCCAAATGGTTCTGAATCCTGGTAATCAGCTGTAAGACTAATTCACTCACCTATAGAGGGCGAATTTAAGTGGTAAAGAATACAGTGCAGATTTTTAAATATCGGTATTTGAAAAGAGGATTATTTCATTTACGATCATTTTGTTGGTGGAACCGAAACTGAAGCAAAACAGTTTACCGAACAGTAATTACATGCTGAATGCAGTTTCAGCACATTTAATAAAATTATTGATATGCTGTCATTTTGTTTTATATTTTAATTTGACTCGCGGCGGTGGAATATATTTTGGATATACTGATTGCCATTTCAGTATGTGAAAGTTTTTGCGCTGTAATAATCGCAAAAAAAATTCGATGATACCGTTTCAAAAACATTTTCAAGTCCAGGATATCATATCGGAACGTTGCGAAATATCCGTTTGAAAATATTCAGTAATAATCACTTTCAAACTTGATTACAGCCAAGAAAATGACAACACTTATTGAGGTTGTAGTTATGTTGAAATCGTTGATGAGGCAGCGATATAACGCACACAGACACACACGCACACACACACACACACACAAGAATGTATCTCTTAGATGCATATTTCGTATTTAACTTACAGAAATCTGATCATTTTTAAAGAATACAATAATGCGCTTTTCAAGCATATTGTTGGTTTTCACGGAATGTGCATATGCAGTGTACTGTGCAGTTATTTTTTCTTATATCACAAGTGTTAGACCTACTTAAGAATACAACTGTGGCCCCGAAGGTGCGGGACTGCTCTTTGTGCCGACTTCGTATTGAGCACAGGCATTTAAGGCATGAATTCCTAATGACTGCTAGACGCCAGCCACACCGCAACGATTGCTTAGTACTGTTGACTGTTATTCATTTGTTAATTGAATGCCCCAGTCTTGGTATATTAGGGATCGATTCCTCTCTGAGGCCCGTGTATATGATGGCATCTTCAAGGTGACGATCTTCGTAATAAGTTAAAAGATGTAATTGACCTCTCCATTGTTTAATTTCCCTAACGTTTCAAGGTTTTCAATTTTGTAATCTATGTTGTTGATATCTGGAACAATGACTCGAAGTTATGACACCATATAAATTCCAGTCGTCCTTCCATCCAAGGTCTAGAGAGTATACTCTCCAGACCTTGCTTCCATCCATCTCTGATTCACTTGAAGATGTTCAAAACAATCAACTACCTGGCTTTTGTACAGTATATATATATATATATATATATATATATATATATATATATATATATATATATATATATATATATATATATATATATATATACACTGTATATATATAGGAGTTGATTATATATATATATATATATATATGTATATATATATATATATATATATATATATATATATATATATATATATATATATATACAGTGTGTCAGAGCCAGGTAGTTGATTGTTTTGAACATCTTTAAGTGAGAGTGTATAAGCCTTTCTTTCCTGTAGCCGACAGCATCTGGCAGCATCAGTTTAAATCTGTTTATTGATTTAGTCTGGACATTGCTGCCTTAGGTATGCCAGTGATTTAGGATACAGATATAATGTACTGCAATGCGCAGGGGAGTAATTAGTGAAAGGATATGAACACCTTGAAGTGAGTAAATGCCCCCAGATTGGAAGATGAGTTTCTTCTTTTCCTGATAGTAATTGGTAACATGGTATTTCCACTTGTGGAATCCAAGTAAGGTAATAATAATTTTGCCAATGGTTGTGGAAAATACATGAACAATTAAATACTGAGTCTTAGGTTGTGAATGTGTATGGATGTGGCACAGAAGGTTTAAGTTGATATAGATGGATATTTTGGAACTTAGTGAGACAGAGGTAAAAATGTAGTGTGGGCAGGGATGGAAAAGGCAATGTGTGACTTTGTCTGGTCTAGCTCAGAGGCATAGAGCTAAGGACTGGGTAGCACTAGTAGTCAGGAAGACTTTGAACTGGTGAAGGAGTGCAAATTTTTTAGTTAAAAACAACGAGGAAAAGAAAGTTATAAAATTAGAAGGGGAATGTGACAGTAAGAGGTTGAAGAATTAAAAGACAATAAAAATTTGTGCGACTCCAGGGGACAAGCTGCAGTATAGAGGTGAAAATGTTACTGAGTGGCTGAAAAGGGTTTGTAATGCAAGTCTTTACGGGGAGGGAGGGAAAGGTTTCAGTGGAATTAGTGAGAGAAACAGTTGTTAAGGGTAAAGGTAATAAGTGAGACTGTAAGAATCATTTGGGGGTGAACATAACTTAGTATGCTACGAATGTGTATGGTAGGATTTTGTTAGAAAAAAAAATATTATGTCAAAATTGATAGGGGAAGGGCAGTGGGGATTCAGCCAAGGAACAAGTTGACTGGATCAAGTTGTTGTTATGAAAGTTATATAAAAAGAATGGAGGTTACATAAAAAGAAAATCTGTTCATAGCATACATGGGCCTAGAAAAAGCTTATGATTAGAATCAAGAGAGAAACTATCTGGAGGATATTGCTGGTGTACGGTATAGAATCTAAGTTGATGGAAGTAATTATAAGTTTTTGTGAAAGAAGCAACGAGTGTCTTAGAATAGTGGATCTCGGATTAAAACTGTGCCTCAGACATGATTTTCTTATTTCTTCATGGCTGTTTAATATCTTTATAACTGGAGCGATGCGAGAAATCATGGACAGGAAATTAGATGTTGGTCCAAAGTTATGGGATAAGAATATGGGTTGTGAATGAAGCTGGGTAATGTTTGCATAAGATACAATAATGAATCGACTAAGATAGAATACTTTAATGACCGAAGACAGTGAAGGGCAACTGCAAAAACTAGTGAAAGAGTTTGATAGTGTAAGAATAGAAGGTTAGGGATAGATATGAATACCAGGCTAATGGAGCAGTTAATGTTAATAAAGATGGTGAAAAACGGAAGAGGATGTTCAATATAGGCATTTGGGAGAAAATGCCCTGGGTGATGTTAGGATGAGAGAAGAGGTAAGTGACAATGCTGGTGAAAAAAGGAAAGTAGCATGGTGTGCGTAGGAGACTGGGATTTTGTGAAAGGAGTACTGAGCAACAATGCCATGTAGAAGTGAAGTGTGGATCATGTTTGTGAATTAAAGAAGAAGGTTGAAGATGTTGAAATTAGTTGTTTACATAATGTGTGTGGTGGAAAAAAATTGAAACGGTAAGAAAATTTGAGATATGCAAAAAAGTTAGTAAAAAGGGTAGCAGAAGTGGCAGGATGGATCATAATGTTATGAGAAGGTGTAGTCTTGTGGAAAGAAAGGAGGGCGCTGGTGTATAACATGTGGGTCTTACGGGGGAGCAGGAAAGGAAGGAAGGAAGAAGTGCTGGATAGGTTGAGAAAAAGTGTTGGTAAGAAGGGTCGTATTTTTCATGAAGCCCGAGAGTATATACAAGATACTGTTGAGTTGCACAGTGTTAGTGTGGGATTCGACATGTTGTTCTAGTTTTATGTATGGGGCCCTAGAGCCAACCTCTGTTTGGGGAAATGGAGTAAGTCATATATCTTTATATTAAGTATATACATTATATATTATATATATATATATATATATATATATATATATATATATATATATATATATAATACACACACACACATATATATATATATATATATATAATGTATATATGTTTATATAATACATATATATATATATATATATATATATATATATATATATATATATATATATATATATATATATATATATATATATATATATATATATATATATATATATATATATATATATATATATATATATATATATAATATATATATATATATATATATATATATATATATATATATATATATATATATATATATATATATATATATATATATATATATATATATATATATATTACAAAAGAAAAGTCAGGAAGGGAAAAATATAGCCATAAATACATTAATTGTTTTAATATATCACTCAATGGTAGTTAATCTGCTTTCTGTTCTGAGGAAAGTATTCTATGATGACATATGATACTTTCCTCTAGATTCTGTCATTCGTGACGCTTGGCTTACTGTACGTATTGCTTGTTTTGGAATCGCTTGTCCACACACAGACTAAAGGTACCATCACTTTTTTTTCTACAAATTCAGCCCAAATTTATACTTGCGGAAACGTGTAGCTTACTCGGTTTAATTTAGCGTCGTGGAGTTTGGAAGAACAAATAGCTCACGGAATGTTGAAGCAGAATGGGATCGAGAAAATTCGGGGTGAGAAAAATTGACCGAATTTTTGTCAGTAAAAGGGATCGAATATGAAGTACCTCTCTGGGTCATAAACGTGATTATAAAAGGAAATGCATTCGTCGAATGGAAAGAAATGTCCATCGTGTAAACAGCATTTATGTATGGCCGTAGATTTTAGCTAGTGATCTCAAACGCCTTAACAGAGGAATGAACTTGATTGGTAAAGAAAACATGCTACTGGATTTTTTCCTTGCGATTTGCAATATGATTTTCTTACAAATCAGTGAGTTGCGATGGAAATGTTAAGGATTGTTTCTACAGACTTGACTGGAGTAGGCAATCTTTGCTGCTATCTGAGATAGCTGGTCATTATATTCCAATTTCAATTCCAGTCCCAGGCGTCACATCCTTTATTTACTTAGTGATTTAAATCTGTCATTTGTAACTTGTTTTACTCATTGTCGTATGCTATGAATAACATAATCATCTTCATTTAGTTTTGCGTTTTATGTTCTATGATCATTTTATTGGAGGCTCGCCGGGCAAATTCGTATCTTTTCGGCCTATTGAAAATGATGGACCTTCATTAAGAAAGTTATCATTTCGTGATACTAACAATAATTTAAAGCCGATGAGCGTTTTCCATGCAACCTGGGTTTAACATGAGCTGTCATGACTATTTCCGTCTCTGGACTTCGTCCAGTTGTTACAATTACCAGAATGTTCTTTTCACCAGCGGGAACTGGTTCGATTCCCAACATGGGCTGCCCAATTTAGGCACAGTCGGTTAAAATCTTTTTTGTCTGTTGAATTGTGCAGTACATCATGAAGCTGTGGTTTATTTTACTTCGTATCCAACGAGCGTCTCCCAATCAGAAACATGCGTTGAATAGTTTGAATGACAATTAATAGAGAGAGGTGGGGCTAGAATCGTTTTTCCAGGGCAAAACTGGATAGAAAGTAATATTGATTGCTTATAAGACACATAGACCACACCCACCCCACCCACCAACCACAAAGAACGGGCATGCACACAAGCAGGCCCAAACAGAGGGCGTAACATTACCCGGCCAACATTCATCACAGCCAACAAGAGTGGACGCGCTCCGCTGCCGGATATGAGGTCCATTAGTGACGTCATCCAATATGGCGGTCACGTGGCAAAAGGAAGTTTACCGTGAGGCCTGAGTCAAGAGCCGGGAGGAAGGAGGGTGGCCAAGGAGTTGCTGATAATGGAAAGGAAAGAAGAGGACGAAAGTGGAAACCATAAAAGGAAATATGGAGGCAGGAAAAAGAAGGGCGGGATAGGAAAGAAAAATTGGGTGAATGATGTATGATGAAAGAGAGAGGGACCCAATGAAGAAGGATTGCAGAGACAGAGGAAGAATGAACCGCTATAAAACGGAAGAGAAAGCACTTTTATGGCTATGAAAAGATTGGAAAATTTGTTAGGGGGGCGAAATACAAAAAAGACCACGAGGGTCTATGAAGTAAAGAAAATCTGCCATTAGAAAAGAGCAAAAAAAAAAAAAAGTTGAAGATTATAAAGAATACACGCTGCATGAAACGATAAAGGCTCGTTGTTTACAACTAATCTTTTTACTGCTTGGTAGGAATTAGTATTTTTAATAGAAATATACTGAGGAGTCTGTCAATAAGAAGCCATAAGGATTATTTTTCAGTTACTTGTAGTTACGTCAACTAAATATGAACTGCAAATTTCTTGTAGATGTTGAAAAGGTATAATTATTTTGTATATGAAGGCGTCTCTAGCAACCAATATTTTATAATGGGTAAATGAATAGTATTACCGGCATTACATCTTTCTTTTTACACACACACCCACACAAGTATATATATATATATATATATATATATATATATATATATATATATATATATATATATATATATATATATATATATATATATATAGTCTCTCTCTCTCTCTCTCTCTCTCTCTCTCTCTCTCTCTCTCTCTCTCTCTCTCTCTCTCTCTCTCTCTCTCTATATATATATATATATATATATATATATATATATATATATATATATATATATATATATATATATGGATGGATATGTTTTAAGATTACTTCAAGATTTCCTCAAGGTAGGCAGCAGCGAGTTGCTGTTGATGGGATCTTTAGTGAACCAAGACCTATTGTGTCTGGAATTCCACAGAATAGTGTTCTTGCTCCACTGTTATTTTTAGTGTATACAAGTGATGTGGTTGTTTGGCCTGGAAAACAAGTTTTTTCACTATGCCGATGATGCAGCACTTGTGGATGTAGTAAAGTCTCCACTTATGAGAAATGAAGCTACCCCCAACTCCAGTAAAACGAAATCACTATTAATTAGTAGATCTCGTACCAATTTTTCACCCTATCATACCCTTCACGTGGATGGGACTTTGTTGAATGAGTCCGAACCTTTAACTATTCTAAGTGTAACTTTTGACTCACCTCTTACTTTTGAGAAACATCTAATGAAAGTTTCAGCAAATGCTGCACAAAAGTTAGGCATTGTTAGTAAGGCCTCATATATTTATATTAGTGATAAAATCAACATGTTTCAGGGCATTTGTGCTTCCTATACTAGAATACTGTTCTGCGGTGTAGCTGTCTGCTTCTGTCAAAGATTTATCTCTTTTAGATAGAATGGTTCGTAATGGTAGGTTTTATTTTCCTAATGTTAGCAGTTATGACTTGGAATATCAGTGATTGGTCCCTTGTTGTCACTTTTTCATAAGTTGTATTTTAACAGATATTTCACATTCACAATTGATCCTTGATCCCCTTTTCCTGACGAGAGCAATCAGATTTGCTGAGCAGCAGCACCAGTATGCAGCAAATGTGCCTCGCTGTCGAACTTCTCAGTTCCAGAGGTCCTTTATTCCTCACACCATCGGAGTGTGGAACAGCTTCCCTGAGAATGTCATGCAATTGGAACTTCAGAGGTTGAAGCGAAGATGCAATGCATTCCTACCCTAATACAGTTTAACGTGTATTTTAATATTTGCTTACACATTTATTTATTATTTTGTTAATTTATCTGTTTTTCTAATGACTAATCACCTCTCTCTGTATTTCCCATTACCTTCTGTTGCTTCTTTCAAATGAGCGCTATATTCTGTGGAAGCTTGAATTTCAAGTCAATGGCCCCTGTGGGCTTTTCCATATGAATAGGGTTCATCTTCTGAATAATAATAATAATAATAATAATAATAATAATAATAATAATAATAATAATAATAATAATAATATATGTGTGTGGGTGTGTGTGCGTGTGCGTTTGTGCGTGTGTTTACTTACAAACATGTGTATGAGGATATTAGCCCCATGGTTTTTTCTATCTTGGCTACTTTGTCAACAAAAGCGACCTTAGAAACTGGGCGAAGTTTAGATCATGACACCACATAACATTTTTCAATGTTACTGATCCAGTAGGAATTTTCCTGTTCACAACATAAGTCCATTGTGTCCCTGAAGAATTTGCATATTAAAATGTCACTCATCACCTTATTTCAGGACACAAAGCACGGCACCGGCTATTCATATATGAATATCCTTCTGAAACGAGAGCAGTTGTGTGGTTCATTAAAATTGGCTCTGTGGTAGTTGATGTTAGAGCGAAGTATCATTTAGAGTCTTAGACCAACATGGATCGAAGAGGGTTGGTTTCACGCTCCAAAAAACGGACGAAGAAAAGTTTTTCCAGACTGTATAAAAAGGACTTTTTTTTTTTCATTTAATTGCGAGGTTGGTATATTATAGTCGTTCGTACAAGCCCTGTCACTACATGCCTTATTTAATTTCCAGCTGTATTATGTATTCATCTGTCACATAAAGCATCCTGCTGATGGTTCTGTCAATAATTGGATTTTATTGCCTAGTTGCAAGGTAGCATCTTGCAGTTATCACTTGAGGTTGAATTAATGCATGAAACAGTGCTCTAGGTTTGGATTTTCAGTGTTGAACGGTCTTTCAGCTTCTGATATGGTTATGGACTTAAATTTTGCATATACGCCAGTTTGAATAAACGAAGGCCAGATGATTAACTTATACCTCTCTTGATAGCTCAGTGGTAACGTCGACTGGAGTTGCTGGATGCGTATCTGTGTCGCGGGAGCGAGACTCGGCAGTGCCCGTCCATTTATCACTTATAAATTCTCCTTTGGTGATAATTCCCCATCAGGGATATTCCCGAGGCAGCGTGGATTTGATATTAAGCGACATTTGTAGCTTCATGATTGTATATAAATCACAGTGTGATAAAAAATGTCATAAAAAGAGCTGCGTGTTCCAAACGTACCAAAGAACTATCATGGTCGAGGTGGGTTAATGCCGAAGCTAAGTACAGTTTCCCTGCTCTCTATGGGTAAATAAAGTACACCAGACTCGGAATTAACTTATACCTCTCTTGATAGCTCGGTGGTAACGACGACTGGAGTTGCTGGATGCGTATCTTTGTCGTGGGATCGAGACTCGGCAGTGCCCGTCCATTTATCACTTATAAATTCCCCTTCGGTGATAATTCCCCATTGGGGATATTCCCGAGGCAGTGTGGATTTGATATTAAAAGACATTTGTAGCTTCATGATTGTATATAAATCATGGTGTGATAAAAAATGTCATAAAAAGAGCTGCGTGTTCCAAACGTACTAAAGAACTATCATGGTGGAGGTGGGTTAATGCTGAAGCTAAGTACAATTTCCCCGCTCTCGATGGGTAAATAAAGTACACCAGACTCGGGATTGACTTATACCTCTCTTGATAGCTCAGTGGTAACGTCGACTGGAGTTGCTGGAAGCGTATCTGTGGCCCGGGATCGAGACTCAGCAGTGCCCGTCCATTTATCACTTATAAATTCCCCTTCGGAGATAATTCCCCATCGGGGATATTCCCGAGGCAGCGTGGATTTGATATTAAAAGACATTTGTAGCTTCATGATTGTATATAAATCATGGTGTGATAAAAAAATGTCATAAAAAGAGCTGCGTGTTCCAAACGTACCAAAGAACTATCATGGTGGAGGTGGGTTAATGCCGAAGCTAAGTACAATTTCCCTGCTCTCTATGGGTAAATAAAGTACAGCAGACTCGGGATTAACTTATACTTCTCTTGATAGCTCAGTGGTAACGTCGACTGGAGTTGCTGGATGCGTATCTGTGTCGAGGGATCGAGACTCGGCAGCGCCCGTCCATTTATCACTTATAAATTCCCCTTCGGTGATAATGCCCCATCGGGGATATTCCCGAGGCAGCGTGGATTTGATATTAAGCAACATTTGTATCTTCATGATTGTATATAAATCACGGTGTGATAAAAAATGTCATAAAAAGAGCTACGTGTTCCAAGCGTACCAAAGAACTATCATGGTGGAGGGGGGCTAATGCCGAAGCTAAGTACAATTTCCCCACTCTCAACGGGTAAATGAAGTACATCAGACTTGAGATTAACTTACACCTCTGTTGATAGCTCAGTGGTAACGTCGACTGGAGTTGTTGGATGCGTATCTGTGTCCCGGGATCCAGACTCGTTAATGCCCGTCCATTTATCACTTATAAGTTCCCCTTCAGTGATAATTCCCCATCGGGGATATTCCCAAGGCATCATGGATTTGATATTAAGCGACATTTGTAACTTCATGATTATATATAAATCATGGTGTGATAAAAAAATGTTATAAAAAGAGCTGCGTGTTCCAAGCGTACCAAAAAACTACCATGGTGGAGGTGGGTTAATGCTGAAGCTAAGTACAATTTCCCCACTCTCGACGGGTAAATAAAGTACACTGGACTCGGGATTAACTTATACCTCTCTTGATAGCTCAGTGGCAACGTTGACTGGAGTTGCTGGATGCATATCTGTGTCGCAGGATCGAGACTCGGTAGTGCCCGTCCATTTATCACTTATAAATTCCCCTTCGGTGATAATTCCCCATAGGGGATATTCCCGAGGCAGCGTGGATTTGATATTAAGCGACATTTGTAGCTTCACGATTGTATATAAATCACGGTGTGATAAAAAATGTCATAAAAAGAGCTGCGTGTTCCAAACGTACCAAAGAACTATCATGGTGGAGGTGGGCTAATGCCGAACCTAAGTACAATTTCCCCGCTCTCGATGGGTAAATAAAGTACACCAGAATCGGGTTTAACTTATACCTCTGTTGATAGCTCATTGGTAACGTCGACTGGAGTTGCTGGATGCGTATCTTTGTCGCAGGATCGAGATTCGGCAGTGCCCGTCCATTTATCACTTATAAATTCCCCTTCGGTGGTAATTCCCCATCAGGGATATTCCCGAGGCAGTGTGGATTTGATATTAAGCTACATTTGTGGCTTCATGATTGTATATAAATCACGGTGTGATAAAAAATGTTATAAAAAGAGCTGCTTGTTCCAAACGTACCAAAGAACTATCATGGTGGAGGTGGGTTAATGCCGAAGCTAAGTATAGTTTCCCCGCTCTCGACAGGTAAATTAAGTACACCAGACTTGGGATTAACTTATACCTCTGTTGATAGCTCAGTGGTAATGTCGACTGGAGTTGCTGGACTCATATTTGTGTCTTGGGATCAAGACTCAGCAGTGCCCGTCCATTTATCACTTATAAATTCCCCTTCGGTGATAATTCCCCATCGGGGTTATTCCCGAGGCAGCGTGGATTTGATATTAAGCGACATTTGTAGCGTCATGATTGTATATAAATCACGGTGTGATAAAATGTATATATATATATATATATATATATATATATATATATATATATATATATATATATATATATATATATACATATATATATATATATATATATATATATATATACATATATATATATATATATATATATATATATATATATATATATATATATATATATATATATATATATATATATATATATATATATATATATATATATATACGAATTTCCCTGGTTAATGGTATTTTTACAGGCTGGCAACAGAACCTTTATTTAATTGGCCTTGGAGTTCTGACTTATGTAAGTGGAAATTGTAAAAAACAAAGAAAAAAGGGGTGACTTTAGGAGCTGAAGGCTCTACTTCATAAGGAAATGTTACGTAAACACTTGGGATAAATTAAAGAATTATATTTACAAAAGAAAGCATTAGAAGGGAAAATTGGTAAGTAAATTTTTAAAGGGTTTGTAACACCTGAAGATCCTTCTACTGGAGTCTTGACTAAGGGCAAGGCAAAGTCCAAGATGAGTCCACTGCAAATAGGTCCCTCTGCAAGAGAGATTTACACATTACACGCCCGTAAAGGAACAATTTAACACAGAATATGTCTCGAGTCTGCACTGAGGGTGCCAAGGGCTCGAGGAATGAATGACCACTTAACACTTGAACACAGGACATTAGAAATGGCACTGGATAAACTGGTGCAAGGACAGAGATGAAATACTGGCACCCCCAACAACTTTCTAACGGGCAAACTGTCGTGACTGAAAAGTCTTTACTTGCACTTTACCTTAGGGGAAGTGGGTCTCTAGCAAAGGATGACGGGGGATGATCACACTAATGATGCACACTGTCCCTTGAGGGTGACTGTCGTCTGGAGTCGGACACAGGGGGGCAAGAAGGTCTCTCAGCAAATGTATCACTCGCCCGCGTGTATGGTTAACGGCCTCCCCTACGACTACGGCTGCTACCGGACTTCTGCTGCCCACACGACTAACTGCTTACTGCCCCTTCAGATCTCCTGTCTTTCCCTTTTAAGGCTGCGGCCGTGTCGTGGCCGTGTGCACTTCTGCCGATAACTGGGACTGTGTGCAAACGATGTGTCATTTGCCATGTGGTCAGCGATCGGTTGCCTCTTCCCCGGTCCTGCGAAAGGTAAGACAATTCAGCAGCTTAATCTGCCTTTAAAAGGTTGTTTTAAGCAGCTTAGTTGGGCTAAGCTGCTTAGGGAGTGGCATTCAGTCTCCTATCTTTGCCCTTTTTTATCTGTGTCATTTCAATATCTGTTCCAGGTAAAAACAAGGACAGATCGAAATGTTGATAACTTTGCTCTGATATCTAGGCCATGCAGCAATGATGCTAATCTCAATAAACAAATGGCAAATTAGGTGGTGGGGGGGGGGAGGAGGCGCGCTGTGCAGCGACTTCTTGTAAATTATAATAATATATATATATAATCTATATATAATACTCATTGTTTTACCAGATGACCTCTTAATTTCTCAACTTCTCCAAATCTTGGATACACTTGTAACTGCAAAGCCTCATATTCAAAGAAGAATCATACAAAGAATTGTTGACGCCCGGGCGAGATTCGAACTCGCATCAGGGATATCAGAATGAAGTAACGTTATCCACTTGACCACAATCTGAGGCTTCATAGTTACAAGTGTATCCAAAATGTGAAGAAATCAAGAAGTTAAGGGGACTTTATGGTTATTACAGTTGCTCACGCACACACTCCTCATATATACTGTATATAATTATGTATGTATGTATCTGTCCATTATATATATATATATATATATATATATATATATATATATATATATATATATATATACATATATATATATATATATATATATATATATATATATATATATATATATATATATATATATATATATATATATGTAATGAGTAGCATAAAAATAAGAAAAAAGAAATGAGAAGAGAACCAGTGATAGAGAGAGAGAGAGAGAGAGAGAGAGAGAGAGAATGGAATAATAATGAAATGAACAGAGAGAGAGAGAAAGAGAAACAGGATGTGTTAAGCTCGTGTAGCCAAAACAGTGGCGAGAGTTTACTCTACTGAAATCGTTAAAGGAATTTATAAATGTCTTACCTGTGAGCTTACCTGTTAACTCTCGCCGGAAACCAAGACTTCCAGTGGTGTCATAAGTACCCTTCTTCGCAGGAGGGTTCAGTTCAAATAATCCACCCAAAAGGACGTCGTTAGATAAGCCCTAGCCCATTAGGACCGCTAATAAGGGCAGGACAGAAACTATTGCCCATCTATTGTGAGATGGGCATTTCAACTGAAAAAACCTTCAAAAGAGAAGGAAGAGAAGAGAGAACAGAGAAGAACAGAGAGAAGCAGAAAGAAGATTGAAGAGCCTTAGTGTACTGAGGTCGTAGCCTCACTAGTTGTGGGTTGAGAAGAAGCAAGGCTCACACTTCGATTTGTATTCATACTACTTAACTTGTATATATATCTCACTTGTATATGTACAGTATTATTTTTATTTAGTGATTAATGAAGTAAGAAAGCTACACTGTGTCTTCTTAAAGCCTCCTGGGACTCAAAACACTACTATAACAACAAAGCCAGAAACGATAAAGCATCTATAAAGGAAAATAATAAAATTCTTTATATGGGCAACAAATAAAATAAATCATAAGTTGAAGGTGGTAAAAACGTCACATAAAAAGGTGACATAAGCATAACATTACACACACACACACACACACACACACACACACATATATATATATATATATATATATATATATATATATATATATATATATATATATATATATGTATATATATATATATATATATATATATATATATATATATATATATATATATATATATATATATATATGAAGAAAGAAAGAACGAGAGAGTGGTTAATCGTTATATATATATATATATATATATATATATATATATATATATATATATATAATTTATATATATATATATATATATATATATATATATATACATATACATATATATATATATATATATATATATATATATATATATATATATATATATATATATATATATATATATATATATATGTAATGAGTAGCATAAAAATAACAGAAAAAAAGAAATGAGAAGAGAACCAGTGATAGAGAGAGAGAGAGAGAGAGAGAGAGAGAGATGGAATAATGGAATAATAATGAAATGAACAGAGAGAGAGAGAAAGAGAAACAGGATGTGTTAAGCTCGTGTAGCCAAAACAGTGGCGAGTTTAGTCTACTGAAATCGTTAAAGGAATTTATAAATGTCTTACCTGTGAGCTTACCTGTTAACTCTCGCCGGAAACCAAGACTTCCAGTGGTGTCATAAGTACCCTTCTTCGCAGGAGGGTTCAGTTCAAATAATCCACCCAAAAGGACGTCGTTAGATAAGCCCTAGCCCATTAGGACCGCTAATAAGGGCAGGACAGAAACTATTGCCCATCTATTGTGGGATGGGCATTTCGCTTGAAAAAAACCTTCAAAAGAGAAGGAAGAGAAGCAGAGAACAGAGAAGAACAGAGAGAAGCAGAAAGAAGATTGAAGAGCCTTAGTGTACTGAGGTCGTAGCCTCACTAGTTGTGGGTTGAGAAGAAGCAAGGCTCACACTTCGATTTGTATTCATACTACTTAACTTGTATATATATCTCACTTGTATATGTACAGTATTATTTTTATTTAGTGATTAATGAAGTAAGAAAGCTACACTGTGTCTTCTTAAAGCCTCCTGGGACTCAAAACACTACTATAACAACAAAGCCAGAAACGATAAAGCATCTATAAAGGAAAATAATAAAATTCTTTATATGGGCAACAAATAAAATAAATCATAAGTTGAAGGTGGTAAAAAAACGTCACATAAAAAGGTGACATAAGCATAACATTACACACACACACACACACACACACACACATATATATATATATATATATATATATATATATATATATATGTATATATATATATATATATATATATATATATATATATATATATATATATATATATATATATATATGAAGAAAGAAAGAACGAGAGAGTGGTTAATCGTTATATATATATATATATATATATATATATATATATATATATATATATATATATATATATATATAATTTATATATATATATATATATATATATATATATATATATATATATAATTTATATATATATATATATATATATATATATATATATATATATATATATATATATATATATATACATATATATATATATATATATATATATATATATATATATACATATATATATATACATATATATATATATATATATACATATATATATATATATATATATATATATATATATATATATATATATATATATATATATATATATATATATATATATATATGAAGAAAGAAAGAATGAGAGAGTGGTTAATCGTGGAATAACCTGTTGCGCAAAGAATTCCAAACATTAGCCACCTTCATGCATTTACTGTACATAGAGGGCTGCTCAGTAGCATGTTGATCCACTTGCACAAACGTTGTCTTTCACTTTTATCTTGCATACCTCTCCGTCTCGATATATCTAGCACTTTCTAGGTCTTCCTCAGCTCCTCCCTCCCAGTATAGCTAATTATACTCTTTTGACCATTCAGTGCACATGAACCATCTCAAAACAGTTATCCATACCTTCATTTAAGTAAACATTTGCACTGTTTTTATATATTAGTATTTCATACCCTTTCAGTTCTTCTCATGACACTCAGGCTCTACAAATAATTCAGCCCAGCAGCTTCAGCCTTTCTTTCTTATTTAGTATAACATCTCCAAGGGTTTGTTAGCTAAACACTCCTTCCAGGAGACATTCCAAGCCTCCTCTCAGTCATTTACACACACCTGCTACTTTCTTTGCTTTATGTATCCTCTCATTAACTTCTCGTCCTACTATCATTTATTAGGTTTCATCTGAAATACTCTTATGAATCGGCTGCTTCCATTCTTCCACCCTCCAAGTGAACATCCACTGGTCCATCTCCTTGTGTTTTTTACCCTCATAACCTAACTTTTGTTCACATTTACTCATTGTTTTCCCCTCGTGAAAAATTTTCAGATCGTTATTTTCTGCAGATTGCCCTTACTATCCCCACTGAGTACTGTATCATCGGCATACATCAGCTGTTCGGCATTGCGTGCATAATCCATTTCTTATCTCACGTTCCGTTGTTACGTGTTTCTATGCACTGTCTCTGACTTTTCCTGTCGATTATTCTGTTAAGATATCATACAGCCATTGAGAGATAAATGACCCACTTTTTCACTGTAAAAGCTTATAGCATCTCTCAGCAACATCTTTTATACTACACATCAAAACTCACCTAAGGGGTTTCTTGGTAACTGTATGCCACACACAGCTTTTTCCTTTCTTTGGAACTTTGGAACCTTATGCACTCGGTCTACATGCCATATTCCTTGTCTTAACACACGGTGTTCTTCTTCTGTCAGTTCTTCTTACATCTGTCTGGCAATACGAGTAGTATTATGTCCTTATAAAACTTACAATTACTGCTGTTACCTTTGGCTGTAAACAAAAGAACAATTATTCTAGTTGCCCAATTTTTTTGGAACCTTTCCCTCATCCAGAAACTTATAAAACAACTCGGTCAGCGACTATGAAACACTTTCACTACCATACTGCAGTATCTCACCTGTAATCGTATCAACTCCCGACGTCTTATCATCCTCATGTTCTCAGCAGTCACTACCTAAGCATTTACTAACTTACCGTAGATTTTTCTGCTATTGCGTCATTCAGCTCTGCCCCCTTGTATCCTCGATATTCAACAAATCCTCAAAGTACTCATTTTTATTATGCAAAGCTGTAATCACTTCAGACTTTTCATTATTCCTGCCTTCCTTCCTTCCTTCCTTCCTTGTGCCTATAGTTGTGCGTCATTTTTCGTCCATTTACTTGGCTCTTTGTGTTGGTATACCCCAGGAACGAATTCGATACCTAACTACATCTACCTTTATTTAAATCTCCTAGCACAATTACCTTTACATAGTCTTCAGACACACTGATGCATGTATTTAGACACTCCCTAAGTACTTTTCAATAATTTTTTCCGTTACCAGACCATATGAACTTGTACATTTATTTGTTGTATTTATTCACTTATAGAAAAAACTTCAAAGCTCATGGAACCCTTAGGGATACTGTATATAAAAAAAGGCACTGAATAACCAAGATAGGTTTCAGTGCTTGGCCTTGTAGCCTAAATCTTACAATTAATCATATAAACTCCCGAGGCGATAGAGTTCTCGGCTAGCATCCTGCTAGGCCCGAGTTCGAGTCTCCGGTCGGCCAATGAAGAATTAGAGGAATTTATTTCTGGTGACAGAAATTAATTTCTCGCTAAAATGTGGTTCGGATTCCACAATAAGCTGTAGGTCCCGTTGCTAGGTAACCAATTGGTTCTTAGCCAAGTAAAATAAGTCTGATCCTTTGGGCCAGCCCTAGGAGAGCTGTTAATCAACTCAGTGGTCTGGTTAAACTAAGGTATACTTAACTTTTTTTTCACATTTGGAGTAGCAGCAAATGATTTATGAGCACAATGTTATGCATAACAAGTTCTCATTGAATGGTGATCACATGCGTTGTATACTATTTCAATACTCTGAAGGAAAATATAAATACGGTTGCTTACTGTGTTGTTTTATTCCGTTGTATTAGGAACTGTTCAGCATTGAATAGGTGAGTAGAGTCAGAAATTTAAAAAAATGAAATCAGTAACCTGGATAAAAGTGAAAATAAACAGACAAATTTTATAGATCAGGATAATGTTTATTGAAGGCTACTGCAGCGAATGCTCACCACTTTAGCAACCAAAAGCCCTCCATAGCCATCCCCGGCATTTAACAAGATAGGGTGGCTAAAGGATCTCAGCGGTGCTGTTTTGTAGGGAGACTTTGGTGTTAGTGGACTAGTAAATAGGGTGCAAAAAACTGGATGAAGAAACTAAAATCGTTTCCGTCAGGTTAATCTTTGTACATATTTTATTTAGCCCATAGAAGAAAATTTTCCTAAGATGAAATAAGTTTTGTTCCCATCCTTCTAATGTAAGAGAAAGTTCCACTAATGCAATGTTAAAGTGTAAAGTAAAGCCATATACCTGGGTTCCAAGTGAAGAGCCTCTTGGTTACTCTTTAGGAAATCTGAGTTGGTATGGTAGAATGAGCACAGATGCCGGGCGCGCAGCCTCCAACTGCTGTCTGGTATATATTGTAGAATTTGGTTATATAAAGGTTATGTAAAGCTAGATTTCTGGGATACCTACTTAATAGAATGAATATATCAGAAATAACTTGAAAAAATGTTCATCAAGTATATGGAGTAACTATTTTTTCAATTAACTTTACACTATGATGGGGAAATAAAATTATGTGGTAAAGTCAGTAATTAGCTTTTATTATCATAAGTTATTTGTTTAGTGTAAATCATTTTACAGTTCGAATTACTTTGTACGTAAGGTATCTGTGTTTCGTGAATATTGTGTCTGGAGTTCCACAGGGTCATGTTCTTAATTCACTGCTATTTTTAGTATGAACAGGTAATATGGTTGTTGGCCTGGAAAACAAGATTGTTCAGTATACCGATGATACAACACGTGAATGCAGTAAAGTCTCCAATGAGAACTGCAGCTACCATAGTCTCAGTCGTGAAAAGTCCCTATTGGTGGATGTAGTCAGCTGGGTAAGAAGTTGAATTCCAGTAAAACGGAAACGCTATTCATTAGCAGATCTCGCACAGGTTTTCCACACCATCCTTCTCTTCTGGTGTGTGGGACTCTGCAGAATGAGTCTGAACCTTTAACTATTCTAAGTGTAGCTTTTGACTCACGTGTTACTTTTGAGAAACATCTAATGAAAGTTTCAGTAAATGCTGCATGGAAGTTAGGTATTGTACGTAAGGCCTCATATATTTATAACAGTGACAAAATCAGTACAACCTGATTTACATCATTTGCCCTTCCTTTACGAGAATACTGCTCTCCGGTATGGATGTCTGCTTCTGCCAGAGATCTTTTTTAGACAGAGTGGTTCGTGGTGGTAGGTTTCTGGTTTCCTAATATTAGCATTTATATTGGACCATCGATGGATGGTCTCTTGTTTGTCAATTTTTCATAAGCTGTATTTCAACAGAGATCTTTCACATTCAAAATCAATCCCTAATCCCCTTTGCCTGCCGAGATGAACCAGATTTGCTAAAGAGCTGCGCGAATATGCAATAAATGTGCCTCGCTGTCGGATTTCTCTGTTCCAGAGGCCCTTTGTTCCTCACGTCGTTCGACTGTGGAACAGTCTTTACGTGGATGTCATGCAATTGGAACTTCAAAAGTTCAAGCGAAGATGCAAAACATTAACCCTATTACAATTATCTTTGCATTGTAATAATTTAATTACATTTTTATCTATTAATGTCTTAATTTATTTTTTTCTTTTTTAATGAGTATCTCTTCTTTCTGTATTTCATATTACCTTCTGTTACTTCCTTCGAATAAACGCCATTTTTATGGGAAGCTTGAATTTCAAGTCAGTGGCCCCTATGGGCTTGTTCCATAGAATAGGGTTCATCTTCTAAATAATAATAATAATAATAATAATAATAATAATAATAATAATAATAATAATTATAATAATAATAAATATCTTAGTGAATAGTAACCTTAATCAAGAGAAATTTACAGCAAACACTATCCGGTAAATACGTTAAATTTTCAGATAACGTTAGGACAGCAGATGGAACATGATACCCAATTTGTTTTGATGAGACTCGACAAAAAACAACTTCCGTAAACGCTTAGAGATATTAGTAAAACAACTTTTAACCACTACTTTTTTATCAGGAATATACAAACGGAAACAGTTAGGTAACTCTCATTTTGGAGTCTTCTATTATTGAATAGTTGGAAAGCATGGCACAAGAATCGTGGTAGAAAGAAGCTAATTTTCATTTAAATTATGCATTGAACGGAGTTCCTTTGGACAGTTCCAGAATCTTACTTAAATTCAACTTTCTTGAGCTGCGGCTGTGAGGTTATTGTGTAGACGTAGAACAAAGGGTCGAGCCCCATGAGAATTAATTATTTAAGTATTTCAGGCTATGTTCTTTTACTGAGGCAGTAATCCTTACTCCTGATCCTTAGTGATACATACAGTAGAGACTGAATGTTACTGAAAATCTCGGAATTTTTCATTTGCTGTTCCGCTGAAGCATTATTATTATTATTATTATTATTATTATTATTATTATTATTATTATTATTATTATTATTATTATTATTATTATTATTATTATTATTATATGCAGTAAATCTGACCTAGAAATAGAAGATAAGATAATCATCCTCCTTAGAGATCTGAGTTTGAATTGCTGACCTGTGAGCGCCAGTCTAAAATAAATTATATCCAGTCAGCTGCCGAGTATTATTGGCTTTAGCCTTACTGGTCAGCGGTTCGAATACCTAAGCAGATGGTTTGTCTTTTTTTTTTTTATTATTATGGACAAAACGCTGACGAATTTGATCCAGTTCCACTTGATATACGAGAACGGCTCACTAAGTGAAATTTTGTGTTTTTGTATTCTTTTAGCATAAAAATGTTTACAGTTAAACAGTTTACAAATTCCTACTCTTGGCTGAAGCTAAGGGTAGTACTTTGTAAAATGTTCAGCTGTAAACATGTGTATATATAAGGAGAGGAAAATTTCACTGAATATGTCTTTTTCACGTATTATTATTATGATGATGAATATTACCTCAAAACACCAAGACAGAAGATGAAACAAGTGGGAATGTTTTGATCCAAGTTACTTAAGGTAGAATTTTTGCAGAAAGAAGAGTTGCAGACATTTATTCATCTGTTACCTGAAAAGTTTCTTGTAGTATCGAACGAAATCTATATTATTTTTCAGTTTCTACCGGAGTCAAAAACTTTTTCCATCTTTCCGTTGCTCGCCGAAAAATGCAACCTTCGGTTATCTATAGGACACGGAGATGGCAAAATGTTGGCTACATGTTTCAGAATGGTAAAATAGGGGATCATTTAAAAGCTTAGAATATTAGGTTTTGGTAAAATTACTGCTTGTTAGTGAAAGACTACCAGGCCATTAGATTAATTTCACGTCAGTGTAAAATTATGAAAACTGTGGCCAGTGTGAGACTTATGTAGTATCTGGAGCATAACAATTTTATTCACTGTAGTATAGCTTTAGAAATGTATGGTCTGCCATAGAAATGTATTTTTGATCTAGAAAATGTATAAGATACCAAATGGAGACATGACGTCTTAAAAGACCTTTTTGACTGTGAGTAAGAGAATTATAGCTTAGTCTGAAAAATGTCTTGAAGAAAGGATTTCCACAAGGCAGTGTTCAAAGCACTGTGTGGCCCACGCTCCACTGCCCCACAGGGTTTAGCTAGTAAGGTCGACATGCAATCATGGAGCACCCTCTCATTGACATCCTTGTGAGTCACCGGCATCACCTGACCCAAGCGGTTTGAGACACCATGTTTCTTTCTTCATGCTGTATCAGAAGCAGATCAGATATATGACTTATCTTTACATTGGTGATCCCTTGGAGTTACCTGGTAGAACACATGGCTCCTTCCCCCAAGTGTTTGTTAAAAATGTAAAATCTCACTGGGGAATCTGGTTGGTAATACCATGAAAATGCTGGCAATTCTTGTAAGTGCACTGTAATATCTTTGTCATTTGAGAATTGGTCACACATATTTAACTCATAAATTTTGATGGCCATCGTTTGTCCCCTTTGCTGTGGCCACTTACTGCTTTTAGTATCAAGGACCTGACAGGGATATAGTGAATACACCAAATAGTATTTAATTTTGTCAAGGAACTAGGCTTCCTCGAAGAGATACAATTTATTGTATTTATTGTAAGTCTTAAAGATAATTTTCATATGAATATTATGGATGTAATACATGAAACTAATTCGAAGTCAGTACAGTTGTCTGATATGTAAAAATGTCCAGTTTTCAGTACAATTGAGTGTTTAAAAATCTTTGGTCACACGTTTCTTAGATACCAGATAATTTTGTATGAAATCAGAATGATGTTTTCGTCGAAAGAAAAACTTATATTTTCCCTCTGTTGCTATGAAAAATTGGCTCTAGATGGTTAGGTATTCTGGAAGAATTCTCTGAAAGCCGCGCATACTATTTTAGTCAAAGAAAGGTGTTTTTTAAAGGACTCATTTATTCAAACACACACACACGCGCGCGCGCGCGCGCGCTCTCCCTTAATTCTCCCACAGCTGTATATACTGCTACTTTAAGACAGCTCTCCGGGAGACTTCTCTTTGAAAACATAAACTTGCAGTTTTCTCATAGCTGCAATTTCTATGTAACGCTAAGACAGATGGTCGTAAAGGAAAAATTTCTTGTAATAACTACCGCTTCAGAAATGATAGTGAAAAAGTTACATTTTTCGAATACCAAGAGCAGAAAATTACCCCCAACAAACGTAATAAAGTCTATAAATTTTATACGTTCAAGGTGTAAAAGTATGCTGGAAATGAGCGAATATTTTTTCTTATTTGTTCAAAACTTAGGTGTTCATTTTTTATTCTAAACTCTTATAACCAAAACCCTATTTCCGTCGTCGAAGACATTAGTATTTGGGACGGCAGATTACAGAAACAAATAAATAAAAACCGGGTGTATTATTAGTGTTGCGTGTTAGGGTAGAGAACTGATGAAATATTTATCTGTTGGTAGAAGTTCCTGTCTCGAATTAGTGAGAGGCATTTTTTGTGCGTTCTGGCGTCATGGCGTGCATGTGTCTCTGTCTTGATGCCTCAGTTTGCCAACGCAACAGAACAGCAAATCGTGCACTGTTCAACGGTTCATTGGTGCTAAAAATGTATAATATTGGCATGAATTGTATTCAGCATAGTCATTACAACAGTCTGACGCTGCAAAAACTCAGAAGATTAAAAATTATAGTTGCATTCATTATCAATTTCTTGTAATTTATATTATTATGGAATAATTTATTTATAATTTATTTATGCATAACATGAATGGTCATCTTATTATATTCGTTTGTTGACGTGCAGACCAAAGTCTTCAAGACAACCAAGAAATTTGTAAATCTGGAAGTTGGGCCTGGTAAAGTTCGATATTTATCCGCCCCTTGCCATTGTAATAAAATGTATTAGAATAAAAAGAATGTTTTTTAATGCAGTTGCAGAATTTGAGTCGTGACAGGGAATCTTAATTTGATTATGTATTTTAATAATTTTCATAAATTAATATATATATATATATATATATATATATATATATATATATATATATATATATATATATATGTGTGTGTGTGTGTGTGTGTGTGTGTGTGTGTGTGTGTGTGTGCGTGTGTGTGTGTGTGTGTGTGTGTCTTGTGTGCCTGTATTCTTAGCGTTTTTATGTTTCCAATGGCTGAGTGCAAACAGAGAGTTTCAGCAGAGAGCGAACATTAGATATTCTTATATCTCCATTGTAATTTTTTTCTTTTATCCGAGGATGATTTGTTTTCTTTAAACTGGTGCTACAGCATGGAGTCACTGACGCCAGGCAATGAAAAATAATGACATGCTATTAACATTTGAACTGGTGAAATGTTTTCACAAGTCATCTGCTCACTTCATATCGTAGGATAATAGAATACCTTCATATCCTACGTCCAATTTATGAATACTTTCTTATCCAATAATATATGCTCGTTGTAAAAGATGACGAAAGGCACAAGATTTAATAGTTTATGAACCCGATTCACTAAAGGATTTCTATTTTCCCTTCTCTTCGTTTCTTGCTTTTGATTTGGTGTGTGCGTCCACCTTCTCCAACTTCCAGTCTGACTCTATGTAGCTGATGAGTTTTTTCAGTTGTCTTTGTTAACTTCATCATCTAGTGTGCCACATGTAGTCTCTAACGAGAGTTCGTGACAATATAACCAGTGTTTTCAAACCTTTGGCTGCGTCACAACTTACGCATCAATGCTTTCCAGAAATACTAATTTGAATTTCTTATTCGGGTTTGCACTCGGGACACTTTGATCTGCTTTCATTATTATTTTAAGTTCAAACTTTTACCTGTCATGTATTTATTATCTTCTCAAGGCATTTTATTCCCACTTCTTGCTCTTATTTTTCTTCATGTTTTGGTACTCTGTTCTTGAAAGCTTGGTGGACAGCAAATGGCCCCTGTGTCTTGCCCGTGGGGATGTGCATTTTGAATACTAATTAAAAGGAATATAAGAATAATGTAAGAACTATCGTATTCATCCAGATGAAAAATACATGCCATGTTAGTAGTAACGGTTCGTCAAAACGTCGTTCGGCAAATGGCTATAGAGAAAATATGAATCGGCGAAAGTTAATAACCTGCACCGAAATTTCGAAGCTTTGCTTTGGGGAAAATGTTGAGCGTAGTGTGGTAGTAAGGAAAAAGTGGGTATTGGAGACAAGGTCAAGTGAACAGAATACATTGTGGATAATTTGCATGGGGTGGATATGGGCTTTGCTTTCGTTATCTGAAAAACAACAGTGAAGTATTCTTAAGGTGTAGGTGGTATCGTTTCTTGATGAATAACTTTAATTAGGTTTTTTCCGCCAACTATAGTCAATACATACGTTATATTCTGCAATTTAGAGTTTTTTTATAGGAATTATAAGCCGAGATTGCTGATTTAAAAAAATGTTTTTTTCGCTTAAAGGTAACGCAAGAAATATATAAACAAACCTTCGTTGTTATTATGAAAACAATTACAAGAGATGCTCATGAGAAAGCGATACCTTACTATTCAAAAACAAAGTAAAGCATAAATAATTTATTCCAAAGTATTTTGATGGTTTTGCATTCCGCTAACAGATGATGTTTTAAGGCAACAGATCTTGTGATTGCGCACCAGTGTCTGAACTTTCCTATTTTTGATATTCCACAAGTAAGACTGATCAATTAAAAAGTTAAGTAAAGACTTGCTCGTTCAGTGAATACCTCTTCGAAACAATATATATATATATATATATATATATATATATATATATATATATATATATATATATATATATATATATATATATATATATATATATATATATATATATATATATATATATATATATATATATATTAGTTTTAATGTGTTAAATACTTATCTTCTCCTCGAACAAAGATTTTTTATTTGTAATTTGTCTTAATGTATCTCGTTTGTAATAAAAGTTAAAAAGGAAAGTAGACTACAGTCCGAAAGAGGATAATTACAGCACTGGTGATGATACTTTGATGATAAGAAGCGGAAAGAAGCTGGAAATGAAGGGGCTGGGGAATTACTTCATCGGAGATAGCATTTATTGACTTGAAGTGGGTGTTATGCATTTTATCTTTGGCTGGACGATGGGTTTGGGATGAACGTTACAGCTCGGACAGTTAAAAACAATGCAGGGTATTAGAAGCATCTCTTTTGCATATCAGCAGCATTGGTCTTAATTGACAACTGTATAATTTAGATGTTCAGTTGACTTCCTTATCTGAGGATCGAAATTTTGATGCCCCGAATGATGAACACTTGTAGGAAGAATGGTCCGCTGGATAACAGACCGTTGGTGCTTAGCTGTCAGCGCAATGGGTATCGATGTCTTTGGAAACAATTGAGCGTAGGACGTGTGGTGTGGCGAAGGTTGGCCAGCGAAGGGCCTCTCTATAAAAGGAATTATGGTGGTTATCGTGTGAAACGAACGCCCCCTGTATACAGCACCTTTTCTGGTTAAGAGCCTGCTGATCATGCGGCCGGTGTATACATCGTGATGATTTTTACACCCCACATTATAAACTCGATGAATTCACATGATTACGCAGTGACCCCAAACAAAAGAGGATCGACCCCTGGAAGAGCGGAGTGGGCCAAAGGAGGGGGAAGGGACAGGGCTGTGATCTCCTTTGTATAGGATCGCGCCCCTTTTGTCTCGTGCGTAAAATACAGTCACTTTTACACTAGCCCCTAACAAAGAGCCTTCGAACCCATGAGAGATGCCGGGATTAGAGCCGATCGTGTGAATGATTTTAAATGCTTCAATGGAGATAGCAGAGCTTTTCATTACGGCGCTGATAGTTATGGCTGGCCCAATCTCCCTCCCGAATATTTACTACGACAGCCGGCTCGTTTGAAGTTCGCCGACGGGGAACCTTTTCGCCGCCTTATCTGCAAACAATTAGTATATTAAGTAATTAGAAGGAAGTAAACAGGTAAAATAATATCCAGCTACTCTTACTCGGGATGGCTAATTGGCAAAAAGCGGGTTTATTTCTGAATGCATTAGTACCTATAACTAGGTAGCCAATCTTGGGTTTTATCTTAAGGAATTCGAAACCTCCACTTGAGGTCTCGGTATACAAGGTACTTGTTCAAATAAATCTTCCTCGGCCATGTTTCATGCTTCTCAAAATAGCGCTGCTGTCAACAGTGATCACTATCTCGCTGAAACATCACCATATTCCCTGGTTTTCATAAATTGCCATATGTGTATGGAGAGAGAGAGAGAGAGAGAGAGAGAGAGAGAGAGAGAGAGAGTCTTGGTACCATTTATCAGTGATTTTATTATCTCTCTCTCTCTCTCTCTCTCTCTCTCTCTCTCTCTCTCTCTCTCTCTCTCTCTCTCTCTTCAATCGTTCTTTCATGCCGTCTTTAGAGGGAAGGTTCATTTGAACGTCATTTCCATTCATTGTTGTCCTTTATCATGTATTGTATGTTATCTTATTCAGTATTTGTTTACTGTCTTAGAACTATTAGTCTAATTCCACTGTTATTTTTAGAAGGGGAAGGAGGTAATTTTGTATGCAAACAAAAGTCCTCATTCAGTCATTGTATAATTTCAGTTCTGTTGTTTTGCCTTCTTAGCCTATAATTATTTTACTAGTCTTTGATTTAGTTTGCATTAGATGATGCCGAATATGGTCTCACAACGATTTTTCGAGGGCATTATTGTTATGCATGTGATAATGTTGCTGTATATGACCATCACTTAAGTTTCCTCATTTGGAAGTTAGTAGCAAGGTAAGGTGAATTAGATTTCAAGGAATCTTTGTTGCTTAGTAGTAGAGTAGATAAAAGTCTTATGTAAATTATTGTCGAAGTACACACACACACACATATATATGTGTGTGTGTGTGTGTGCGTGTGTGCATTATAATTTACACAAGACTTTTATCTACTCTATAATTAAAACAAAGCTTCCTTAAAATCGAATTCACCTTACCTTGCTACTAACTTCCAAATTTGGAGACTTAAATGATGGCCATAACAGCAACATTTATGAATGTCTGAATTTCTGAAGCTCTATATATATATATATATATATATATATATATATATATATATATATATATATATATATATATATATATATATAGATAGGTCTATATATATATATATATATATATATATATACACACATACATTCAGAGAATTAGGCTGTCTTGGAATATTTGTAATATTCACCACACACTGGAAGCCATCTCTTTAAAAACTGTGGTAGTGTAACATCATTTGTACACAATTTTAAGTTATATATATATACATATATATATATATATATATATATATATATATATATATATATATATATACATATACATACATATATATATACATAAATGTACATATAAATTATATATATATATATATATATATATATATATATATATATATATATATATATATATATATATATATATATAGGTAGTTTACAGGTTTACTGGGGCAACCGCGCAACAACCAAATCCCTCCACATAGGTAAGTAGTTCGACCTCAACCCGACCACGTAACCCAGTGCAACCCTGCACAACCCCATTCTAGCAGCATTCAAACTGTTGACATGGCGTCTTCCCATCCATCTCATGTTCAGTTTGCCCCTGCAAATCCAGTCACTATTATTTATTTGGTTAAATTATGTGACGATGAAAGTTAATTGTGTTTGTTTCTGATGAAAAGTGCCTTTTAGGAGATTTTTGTGGTCTGTGTGAACAGTGTAAGGAAGGAACAGTTTAATCTTGTGAAAGATGAAAACAGTTACGTTTGGAGATGCAATTTAAGAAAATGCAGAAAAAGAACTTCAATTAGGAGTGGCTCATTCTTCTCTCGGTCACATCTTGATTTCAGTACTATATTGTATCTTATTCACAGATGGATTCACGAACTTCCACAGAAATATATGCAAATGACCTTGAAAATCGGTTCACCAAATACATGTAGTTGAAATTGACAAGTCCAAATTCTGCAAGAGAAAATTTCATAAGGGCAGGCGTGTTGAGGGATGTTGGGTTCTAGGTGGGATTCATCGTGAAACAAAGGACATGTTTTTTCTAGTTGTTCCTGACAGATCTGCTGAAACTCTGCTTCCAATATTAATAGAAAATATTCATCCCGATTCAATTGTGATTTCAGATTGCTGGAAATCATATCACACACTGAGCCAGCATTTTAAAGATCCTCTGAACATTAATCATTCCTTGAATTTCATTGATTCAAACGACAAAAGTATCCACACAGACACTATTGAATCCACGTGGCATGTGTTGAAACAAAATGTTTTACCAAGAAGCTGTACAGTGAAAAACCTGTATTTATTGATGTATTGCATCAAAAAAAGCTATCTTTCTAATGTTGAAAGTCCACTCAGAGCTTTTCTAGAACTTGTTAAACGGACATATCCATTAGCTAAAGTGGAGTCAATGCCGAGGAAAATGCATTCTTATTCTGGTGACACTCAAAAAACATGGGATGTCGAGGTACAAACGGAACAGCCAGTGCCCATTGTCCAAAACAAAAGAAGAAGAATCGACTTGTCAGAATGGTCCAACAATTCCTATTTTGAATAAGGTAGGTGTGTTTTTTATATATATAATATAAGGGGGGTATGGTAGGATTCCCTTGGTTAGGATAGTAAATCGTCGATAACTAGAGGTTAGGGGTACAGTTTCGTCTCCTGTAACCCCTGTGGGTAGTGCACGCAGTGCAAAATTACCACTTGCCAGAACATACTTGCTTGCCAAGAATCTTTCAAAATGCAGATAATTCGCGAAGCGCCGTTCTGCCACGCCGAAACTAAAATCAGAAACATGTAAAAAATGACTGCTAAAATTTTGTGATAAATATTAGTTTTCGTCTCGTCGCCATTTTTGTTGTGTATCCTTCCACCAAATTTCTTGTCAGAGATTACCGCCATCTAGTGGTAGGTTCTGACTAAAAAACTGGCTGAAGATAGGGTTGCCCCAGTAAACCATAGCTGCTCCTATGTATATATATATATATATATATATATATATATATATATATATATATATATATATATATATATATATATATATATATATATATATATATATATATATAATTATATATATATATAATGTTTTACATATATATATATATATATATATATATATATATATATATATATTATTAAAGAGATGGTTTTACACTTCAAATTAAAGTGTTTGAAGAATAGTACAAATACTCCGAGTTATCCTGATTTCTGAACGTCTGTGAGATAAAACCAAGGAGAAAATTCCATCTTGCAACTAATGATATAGAGATTAGTATGCATCTTTGGAATAAATCTGTTCTTCATCTCATTCAAAGGGCTAATGGGTGACTTTCTCTGATTTTACTTTATTTTTAGAACGTGTCCTTCGAGTATTTAATGTTTTCGTGCTTGAAATTTTCATATTTTCACAGATAACTACAAGTTTTCATTTTCTTAACCTACATAATACTAGTCGAGGACTAGCTACGGGTCAAGAATTCTGGGTATTCTAAACTGAGAGTTTAGTTATTATATTTCATTTTCTGTTTGTTTCACATCTAGGCTGACGACTTGTAGCTCGTTCCATATCGTTTTGGACTTGAATGAGAACGAGTAAAAATTCTGAGTAAGTGTAGGAGGATCCTGAGAGAAGTTACATATAGGTCTCTTGTCACAGAAAATGCCATACAAATTGGGAAGAACTGTAAGAGGTAGAGAATTCCATAGATGGTGATACAGGGGAAAAGTTAATGATCTGGTTATTACAGATTTTCGCAGACTAAATGTAAGAATGCTTTGGCAATGCAGATGCAGTGTCGGAGGAAGGACTTACTCAGTTTAGATGGACAAGTTCAGAAATATTTCCTGTAGCAAAGAACAAACGAGACACTTTGTCACGGTCAGTGAGAGGATCTAGGGAATATGGAAGGTTACAGTTGTTAAAGTGGAACAGTTACCTTTCACTGAGTTCAGCCAGAAAAGGGAACAAAGGAAGAAGCAATGCAAACAAAGTTTTATTCCATTCAAAAAATAATGTTTGGTGTCTAAATGCCATTAAAATATGGTTCAGAGTAAAAGAGCAAATGTGATTTACTTATGAATTTTGCTATATGTTGAAGAGATAAATGTATAAAGGCAATATAATGCTAAAACGCTAATGCGGAGTGAACTTTTTTTTTTTTTATTTACCGTCAGTCTCGCTTTAGATTGTTTTCCCTTTGTAGTCTCGTAGGCGTTGATATAAGGGAAGCTTCAGGGAGCAGCTTGTTTCTGCTAAGCCACCAAATGCTTTAGTTTAATGTACTAATGATGCTGTAAAGATAACTGCCACTTTGCCAATCAAAAAGAATAAGGTTGCATGAATATTGAAATAACTTTATTACTGATGAATGGAAGGCGGTGGTAAAGAAACAAGGGCAGTGCATTTTCGAAAGTCCATTTCTTTGCTTGAGTGAGACCTGTTCCTTCACGTAGGAAGGGTAAATTTAGCAGAATCTTCGCTTTCGAAATGGCGAATCTGCATCATGTCTACGACGTCAGTAACCATCGTTGTGTATCACGCGAGTAACCGTCCATGGTACGATGTTAGAGAATTCCCAATCAATCATGTATATAGCCCATCATTTTTGAGCCCTATTAAATGCACACCCTAAATGAGTTCTGGAACCTCCGAAAATGAAGCAGTGCCTTCACCAACACCAACACCAACACCAACACCAGCACCAGCACCAGCTCCGGCAGTGGAACGACCCGGGTCCCCTCCCTTTTAAGCCTAGGTCCCCTCTTCCTCCTCCTCCTCCTCCTCCTCCTCCTCCCACCTTTCCCCTCTCCTAAATACAGTAGAAAACGCGCATATCGCAGTAAACTATCTCCCTCTGTGGGTTTTGCTTAGTAAACAAAAATCTTACTCTCGCTCCCTGCATGTAATCGCAGCAAATGACCGATAAATCCCTGATAGAGAGAACCCTCCCTTTGCCCTAGGGGGATTTTTGGAAGAAGGGGAGGAAGAGAGGACTACCCTAAGGAGGAGGAATAGGAGTAGGAGGAGGACCGAAAGGAGACGGAACAAGGGGAGAAACGAGAGGGGAGAGAGAGAGAGAGAGGGTTGTGGCTGGGGTAAAGGCATGAAGGATGGGCGGCACAGATGATGGGAGAGGGGAAAAAGGGGAAGGGGTGCTGCATAGGTTTCCAGGAGGAAGAGAGAGAGAGAGAGAGAGAGAGAGAGAGAGAGAGAGAGAGAGGATGCAAGAATGTGTATACAATGCATCATTTGAAATTCCCTAGGTGGCTCAGGGGATATGGTGAGACTTTTAATATCTTTAAAAGTATATAGTATCTCGTGGCTAAGCAGCAGAATAGAGAGGTCAAAGGAACAATTGCATGGAAAAGATGTAACATAATTCAAATATATGTAAAAAATACTATTCAGAAGGAAAAGAAATTTACTGTAGCTAAGAGCAGAGTATTACATAAGGGAATTGGTTATAGGTAAGATGAAAGAGTTGTGGAAATTGCAATACTGCATGAGCAAATGCTCTGAATTTTTTAGTGTACTATTTTTAAGCCCATTGTTAGAAATTCTGGGGTATGTATTGTTTTTATGTGTGTGTTTGGTTAATTTGTTCTGTGGTAAATGTCGAAGGACTAGGAAGGGGCGTTATCTTAAAACCAGTTCATAATTTAGAAAAACATGAAACGCAATATGACATCATCTTTTGTTACTTTAAGGAAATGGAATAAAGGAGGCACGTTTATTTCACTTGGGTACAACCCTTTAAAACTGCATTAGCAAAGGAGGAGCTTCTCAAAGAATGACTAATAATATCATGATGAAGAAACGCAGGTATATCAGGGTCTGAAGTCAAATACAAATCCTCTCGTATACTATTATCCGGAAAGTACCTTGGGGGCATTGCGGAGGGACCAAAAAGAAAGTCATAATGGCATGAGAAGAAATGATTAGCTGCGGGGAAAGGAAAAGTTAATTTTCGGTAGGGAGGGATGAAGTGTAATACTGTGCGTTGTCCCGTTTCCTTGGCTGAAGATTGCTTCTTATGATGCATTGCATTAGATGAAACCTTGTATTTGATTTAACTGGGAACTGAGGTGACATGCACTTGGCCTGCCATGTAAAACTGGGACAGAAGACCTACATGTTTCCTTGTGAGGGGAACATTTTTTTTTAGGCTAATAATATTTAGAGATATGTATCTGGGCGTACTTGTGTTCCTTGAATGCTGCATCTATAGCCTGCCTTTTTTTCCTTACTATGAAACAACCTTTCGACGCAAACTGGTTTTTTTTTTATCAATGACTCGTCTACTATTATGCACGCCGGTAATCTAATTACAAGCCTACTTGTTTAATAAACTTTCAGGCTATAGACGATTTGTGAAATAGACATGTTCCTTTATGACCAAATTGTGATTGTTTGACCTTCAATGTAGATGACCTGTATTTTATAAATATATAGCTACAGTACCAGAGTTTATTAGTATCGACTGCCAGTTCTACTATGTATTTCAGGAAGTTTGAGCCTATCGTTTTTGCTAATATCTTTCGTTTCTCACACCCTCCCCTAATTTTTGATAAAAAAATTCCTTGTCCAAACACAGATTTTAAAGGCACTTTACTCTTGAATTTTAAGACATAGCCAAACCTAGCCAGTCAAGATTTACGAATTCATTCGGATAAGCTCTCTTGGGGTACTTGTCCCTCCCATCACCCACCCGTCCTCATTCTTTGAACCTCACTTCCCCGTCTGTCTGTTCATTCATTCCCCATCCCCCCAACTCTTCTGTGTGTGTGTGTCTTCGCAATATTTGTTATGTAATGGGATGTTTACAGGCACGTAGTAACATTACAATTTTCCAACTGAGAAATGTAGATGAAATGAGCTGACGACCTACATGGTTATACAGAATTTAGGGTTTCCGAAATCTTTGTAGTTGATGAATAAAATGTCGGGTTAAACGATGGGTTTATAATATATGTATTCAGTAACTGCAGAGAAGGTTGTCTCGTCGCTGTCCAGTTATGGCTTACGTGTTGAAATGTCCCTGTGGATGCAGAAACGCATTTGCTATATGTCTTCTTGAAGTTCACAGCCAGAAGAAAGCTGCCCAAAAATTAAGAATAAATCTGAATAGGTAAGATATTGCTTATGGTTGTATTTCACGGTCGTATATGTAAGGGAATAAGGGAAAGAAAAAACTGATTTATTGACATACATCTATGATATCGTGTACATTGTCTCAAATGGTTATAAACTGTTCTGTGATTTTAACCCGTTTTTTATTATATATGTAGAACAGTGAATTTAGAATAAACATAAAATAACTTTTCATCACAAAATTATGCAAACAACATAAAAACAATCACATGAAGAAAGTAACATACACTACGGGGCGTAATGACGTTAAGGAAGAGTAGGGAGAAGAATGGGGAGTCGAAGAGGAAAGTTGGCGGTAGTGAGGAATTTACCCTAAGTAGATAGTCAGGACAAGCTCAGTAGTACCCATGCTCATATGTCCGAAAGCGTCAATCAGTTTGCTGGCTACCCCATCAAATTCAAGAGTAAAGTGCCTGAAAAAACTGAATTTGGAAATTGAATTTATTACCGAAAATTTGGGCAGTCTGTGTAACACACTTGCAAAGTAACACATAGATCCATCAATTAATTTGAAAGATATTGGAAAAATGGATGATTCAAACTTCCTGAAATACAGTTACTTGACGCTCACCTACAAACTTGAAATTGTTGTCTGTGGTGATTTATGAACGTAACAATTTCTTTATGCTAACGATAATTGACAGATGAACGATCATTAAACCACAATATTTATTTAAGCCAATACAAAATAATTGCTTGATATTCGTATTTCATTGCCTTAGCATAATTGATGGTGGTATGATTAACATTCACCACTCAATTCTATTGAATTATTAAAGTAATTGCTATTTGAATAATTTTTCCTTCACTGTATATGCTTTTACAAAACAAAATGCTAAGGATTTATTCTTTTACTTGTAAAAGATTGTTGTCCAGTTGTCAGTTCTTCGTTGGAAGAGTGGGTTCCGTTCTCACCTAGCACTCTGCTGGCCGCAAGTTCGAATCGCCGACCGGCCAATGAAGAATAAGAGGAATTTATTTCTGGTGATAGAAATTCATTTCTCACTATAATGTGTTTCGGATTCCACAATAAGCTGTAGGTCCCGTTGCTAGGTAACCAATTGGTTCTTAGCCACGTAAAATAAATCTAATCCTTCGGGCCAGCCCTAGGAGAGCTGTTAATCAGCTCAGTGGTCTGGTTAAACTAAGGTATACTTATTTAATTTGTCCAGTTGTCAGCAGAGTAGTAGTTGAAAGTGAGTGGTTTCGAAACAAAGGAGTTCATGACTAAATCACAGAGCAAAATATTGTCAGAAGGCGAAACAAGCTAGCAAAATGCTGCTATCATGGTAATACATACTCTGATAAAACACATTCCAAGACACTGAATTAGTTTGTAAGCGTTTCTAACTGCAGGACGTTAATTACCATCCTCGCCCAGTTTAATTTAATATAATAGTTCTGTCTTCGCATGAGGACGATGAGAAACACATACATGCGAGGGAACTTCAGCCCGGTGTCATGAAGCACCATAATGGTAATTTTTTCGAGTCCGTAAAGTATGGCTATTGACAATTCGTAATCACAGTCAGCCACCAACAGTTGTTGGAGGAATACCACAGTTCGTTAGATAATTCCTAGTTTGAACCATAAATCAGTTTAGTAAAAGTACACATGACCAAGTGGTCATGCAGAATATGAAGATAAAGGAGAGAAATAAAAAAAAAAAAACAGAGTAAATGGTGGGATTTGTAACACGTGCGCAATATGTATGTATATATATAAATATATATATGTATATATATATATATATATATATATATATATATATGTATGTATGTACTATGTATGTACGTATGTATGTATACTTTATATATGAAGGGAGTAAATGCCCACGAGAAAACTGAAAACCCGAGGTGCAAGATCTTTCGCCTTTACTGCTAAGCATTTTCGAGCAAATCACATACAACGGAGTGCTCGATTTCATAAAAGCTATGATTCAGTGTGAATGTAACAATTCTTATGTGTTGTACAGAGGTTACTAACTTTTAAAAAGCACCGTCACTATCTAAACAGGACATTTTTAAGAATAATCTGTCAAGTTAAAGGACCGGTTATTGGGACTAACTAAAACAAACAACGAAACAAAAAGGTTAAATAAGTGTTTATGTCATAACAATGAATTGTTGCCTTTTAAATAAATTAGGTAAAAGTCATAGAAATTTTCAGTAAATTAAGTGTAGATCAAAAATAAACATAATATATAAATAAGGACAATGCATAATGTTAAGTACACATACCTACGAACATTTACGAAAGTACATAAATATATAAAAGCTAGTAAGGAAGTTACAAATGCATTCCATAATAAAAGAAACTAACGTGAGATCGGTGGAAAAACGAAAAGATAAGGATATGAGGCACTAGGTTATACCATGTCCAGGGGCTTTAACAGTTGCACTTTGAGTGATTTTGTTATATTGAAAATGACCACTCCCGAGATTGAAATTAAGCATGGTTCTTATCAACGAAGCTTCAACAATTCTGCGTTTATAAGAATCATTGCACTCATAAAGCAGTATTATAAGCAGGTTTTGTTTGCAGTGCCATTGTATTAAAAGATTACATTTACATCGAATATGTTCAACACTGATTTGATTGAACTGAAGCCAGTGAAATGGCTGTTCTCGGGCAACACTTTCTTCCTCTCATTTTTATTATGAAAATGTCTTCACAGCTTTATTGTAGCAATTATCCAAAATATGAGCTGCATAACATTAGTCCCTACCTATTTTCCTAATGTTCAAGATTTGTAGTTATGTCTGTAAGGTACATCTACGGGCGGAATTAGATATACTATTCATGTACATATTAAAGATGGCCCTATGAATGTCCAATAGTGGCAATAGATTTACTGGACCGGTCCGGAGGTTCATGGTAAATTATTATATATTGCCATTTGTGTTGGAGTTGCTCAAAATATACGGGACGGAAAAATATAAATTTAAAAGTATATCTTGTAATTATTATTTAGGTAATATCATGAATTTAATTTCTTGTAACTAACGAATGCAGGCCTTGTAGCCAAAAACGTGGCGATTGTGAATTATTATTATTATTATTATTATTATTATTATTATTATTATTATTATTATTATTATTAAGAAGATGAACCCTATTCATATGGAACAAGCTCACAGGGTCACTGATTAGAAATTCAAGCTTCCAAATAGTACGGTGTTCATTTGAAAGGAGTAACAGAAAATAATAGGAAAGAACAGAACGAATTGATCAATTACTAGAAAAGAAAAAATAAATTAATCTGGCAAATGCATCGATAAAAAATGCAAATAGATTACTAATATACAATGCGAATTGTTTTAGGGTAGTAATGCATCGCATCTTCGCTTGGACTTCGAGGTTCTGATTGCACGTCAGTCATGAGAAACTGAATAAATCGTATAATGTGCATCTTGTAGCTCGTTAGAGAGTGAAAAGTGCCTCATTGGTTGGATCGATATCGTACTCGGCTAGCACTCTACTAGGCCCGCGTTCGATTCTCCGGCCAGACAGTGAAGAATTAGAGGAATTTATTTCTGGTGATAGAAATTCATTTCTCGGTATAATGTGGTTCGGATTCCACAATAAGCTGTGGGTCGCGCTGCCAGGTAAATCCAGGAGAGCTGTTAATCAGCTCAGTGGTCTGGTTAAACCAAGATATACTTAACTTAGCGAGTAAAAGCTGAAAGATTTCAAAACATATCTTTCATATTGCTTCTCTTCTTAAGCTTGGTTCAGATATTGTAAGTTATTTTGAAAAGAAGATATGTATCAGAGTTTCATCCTTGACGGCATGAGTTGCAAGTGTACACGAGCAGTGATACTTCAGGTCTCTGTGTAAAATATTAATAGAATTAAGTCGTACGTGAGGAACGAGTCAGCTGAAGACAAAGCAGTATTCCTTAAATCTCTCTCTCTCTCTCTCTCTCTCTCTCTCTCTCTCTCTCTCTCTCTCTCTCTCTCTCTCTCTCTCTGTTATAATTGTCATCTTCAATATAGTGCAATATCAGGGAATTCCTTGCAATATTTTTATCATGGACATTAATGTTTCTTCTTCTTCTTCTTCTTCTTCTTCTTCTTCTTCTTCTTCTTCTTCTTCTTCTTCTTCTTCTTCTTCTTATTATTATTATTATTATTATTATTATTATTATTATTATTATTATTATTAAAATCGGTTCTAAGGTAGATTTCATATTGTAATAGCTATAGAAGTGAAATATATACTTTGAAAATTTTAATGATGTAGGTCATGTGACTTGGAAGCTCTGTTAGATTTTTTCGTTGCCCAGTAGTGTCCTACCGTTCCGAACGGCTATTGGGAAATTCGTCATATTTATAGAAGGTTATCTATATATTACTGGAAACGAAAGTTGTTGAATTGATGTCAGTTACGTATGTAAATTAGAATGTAACAGTCGGGTTCAAGTGGTTACGAGACCCAAAGTTTGTAAAAGTTATTTAAATCTTTGGAATAGTTAGTCTGTTTATGTAGAAATATGACATGTAGGCCACCTTATCTTGTGTGTTTGTATTTATAATAGCAACAGTGAAATGACATTCTAACTTGGATAAGTCCATCACTACGACGCTTGAACCCAAAAGGTGAAACCGCAGGACAGCATTCGCACCTGCGCCTGATGACTTGTGTTGAGGCTACCTACCCTTAACCAGTTAACCACAAAGAAGATAGAATCTTTTCCCCCCTCATACTGTACATACAGACAACTGTAAAAGTCAGATGCATTTTTTAATGAATCGGAAAGACCCATCCTTATAATCGAATTAGTGTTTACGTGGTTATAAAGCTGCTTAGATTAAAGTATTATATATATATATATATATATATATATATATATATATATATATATATATATATATATATATATATATATATATATATATATATATATATATATATATATATATATATATATATATATATATATATATATATATATATATAACATTTTAACCTAAGCAGCTTTATAAAATAAAATAAAATAAAATATATATATATATATATATATATATATATATATATATATATATATATATATATATATATGTATATATATAATATTTTAACCTAAGCAGCTTTATAAAATAAAATAAAATAAAATAAAATAAAAATTACTGAGGCTAGAGTGCTGCAATTTGATATGTTTGATGAATGGGAGGGTGGATGATTAACATACCAATCTGCAGCCCTCTAGCCTAAGTAGTTTTTAAGATCTGAGGACGGACGGACAGACAAAGCCGGCATAAGAGTTTTCTTTTACAGAAAACTAAAAACTGTGAGGAAATTTTAATAGTTAAGCAATCATTGCAGTTTTTATGAATATTTTTATATACTTTATAAAAGTGACCAGTAATTCTATTTTTATGTATTACATATATATATATATATATATATATATATATATATATATATATATATATATATATTATATATATATATATGTATATATACATATATTATGTATTATATAAAATATTATGTATTATATAAAAATAGAATTACTGGTCACTTTTATAAAGTATAAAAATATTCATAAAAGCTGCAATGATCGCTTAACTATTAAAATTTCCTCAGTTTTTAGTTTTCTGTAAATGAAAACTCTAATGCAGGCTTTGTCTGTCCGTCCGTCCTCAGATCTTAAAAACTACTTAGGCTAGAGGGCTGCAAATTGGTATGTTGATCATCCACCCTCCCATTCATCAAACATACCAAACTGCAGCCCTCTAGCCTCAGTAATTTTTATTTTATTTTATTTAAAGTTAAAGTTAGCCATAATCGTGCATCTGGCAACGATACAGGACAGACCACTACCGGCCCGTGGTTAAAGTTTCATGGACAGCATTATACCGAGACCACCGAAAGATAGATCTATTTTCGGTGGCCATGATTATACGCTGTACAGAAAACTCGATTGCGCCGAAGAAACTTCAGCGTATTTTCTCCTTGTTTTATGTGTACACTCAGCAAGAAAAGTGAAGATACAGTTTTCTTTAGATTTCGTTCATCGAATTTTAATTTTTTCCTTACAGAAAATACATAATCTCGGTAAATTTACTCTAGAATATGAAAATACAATGCAAATTATATCATATATGTTAAATCTGCAAAACAAAAACGTTCAGATACTTAAAAACACCATGCATGTCCGAAGTAATCAGAATTTCTCAGATGACTTCGTTCATAGAGATCTAAAAGATAGTGTGTGGATATCTCGGTGTAGTACTGTTTATCAGAACGGCAATATTTACTCGTTTTCCGTTATGAACAGGCTTATTATTGCATCATCTTACGAGGTAATGATAATGTCTTTAATTTTTACAGATTCATATTTGTATTTCACGGTGTTAAAGGTCAGCTGGAATTAATGGCAGTAAATGTTGTGACAGCTAGGCAGGTTGACCCAATCTATTTAAATCCGCAAGAGCGTTCTCTATGATGTGCGGAGTACCGCGATAACTTCGGCGGGAAAACACAAGTAACTGGATGTTTCTTAACGTTGCCATAGTCTCTCTCTCTCTCTCTCTCTCTCTCTCTCTCTCTCTCTCTCCATTGCTAAAACATACTGTACAAATATAGTATCGCTCAATCTCTAAAAAAAAAAAATAATGAAATGAGTAGCTCTACATGTAGGCCTAGGCTTACACAACAGCAACTCTCTCTCTCTCTCTCTCTCTCTCTCTCTCTCTCTCTCTCTCTCTCTCTCTCTCTCTCTCTCTCCATTGCTAAAACATACTATACAAATATAGTATCGCTCAATCTCTAAAAGAAAAAAATAATGAAAAGAGTAGCTCTAGATATAGGCCTAGGCTTACACAACAGCAACTCTCTCTCTCTCTCTCTCTCTCTCTCTCTCTCTCTCTCTCTCTCTCTCTCTCTCACACCATAACATTGCATTCGTTCCTTTATTGTTCCCCAAGTTTTTCGCTGGACATAGCTCAAATTTAACTCTTGATTTCATTATGGAAGATCGCGTTTCCGATTATGCAAGCATTCCGTTCATTGTGGTGTCATAAATTCATATGTGCAAGGTTACTTCGTAGGTTATATGGAAAAATGTTTATTTTGCTCAGAACTGTCGCTGCAAATTACATCTTGAACGAATACTGTAAAGCTTACTACTGCATTTAAGTATCAATGATTTCAGAACCGTAGAATATGATTGAAAGTTATAGGAGGTCAAGCAAAAAACACACACAATAAGACTGAAGCTCCTCCCCTTTCTAAAGTTGCCAGATGTCTCATTAGTTAGCAATATATGTCCGAAGATTTAAAAAAACTGTATCCTCACTTTTCTTGCCAGTGTACATCACTACTGTCCCTGAACCCAAATAAAGAAACCCCAACTATTAGGGTAGAATTCGAACGCACGCATGATAGGTTAGGATGAGGTTACCTGCTCTACCACACTGATAGAGGTAAGTCTATCCCTGCTCACATTATATCTGTGATGGGAGTTTTAAAAAGTTAGAGAAACGCCAGAAATGAAGATATTATTGAGGCTATTATAAATGTATTTATATCTGGTAAAAAAATGAGGCTATTATAAATGTATTTATATCTGGTAAAAAAAATTGAGGCTATTATAAATGTATTTATATCTGGTAAAAAAAATACCTTATTTCTTATTTCTACTCCCAGTTGCTTCTCAGCCTGTCAGTGGGATCAGCCGTCTTTTCCACTCTCTCCTGTCTTCAAATTGCTGGCAAGTTATTCTTTATCAGGAACTCCTCAACTCCATCCCTGTAGCGTTTACTTGGCCTACCTATTGATCTCCTTCCATCAGGGGTTCAGTCCCATCTCTTCTTGGCAATTTTTATTTTCTTCCATTCTCATTAGATGAACTAGCCATCCAAGCGAACCTTTCTCATTTTCATTCATAGTAGGAGCTACTCCCACCAACTCTCTGCCATACTTATTTCTAGCTCTGTCTCTTCTCCTCTTCTGTACAATGGTTCTAAGGGTTTTCATTCCTCCCAAATGATAACTGCGTTGCAGTTTTCACGGATGGCTCCAAGTCAGATATTGGCGTCGGCTTTGGAGTGGTCTTTCCTGATGTAGAAAGAAGCGGGAGATTATCGTCTGCTGCATCTATTTTTACTGCAGGACTGCATGCAGTTTTAAAGGCCTTAAATGAAATTTTAATTCGGAATGGAAATAGTTTTACTATATATTGTGACTCGAGAGGAGTTCTTCAGTCTTTAGAATCTTTTAACCCTTTATACCCACAGATTTTAGAGATATTGGAATGAGACGAAGAGGTAAAGAAGTAAATTTTTGCACAGTGCCTTCCCAGGTGAGGGTTCTGAGGAATGAGCTAGCTGATCAACTTGCTAAGTCAGCAGTTTCCTCTCCAGAACCCAAGAGATGCCCACTACCATGTAGGGATGCATATATTTTCCAGTAATCATGATAAGGCATTTAATATGTTGTAATGTTAATATTATCAAACTTATAACTGTAACACACAAGGTGCTATTTGTGAGATAGCTGCCAAAATTTAGATGAATATAAAGACCTTCAGACTGGAACAAGAAAGAAACGTGTTCTTGATCAACCCATCACGAGGATACCAAAGCCATCGTTCATAGCTTTAGTCAAAAGTAAAATTCACAGCATATTTGCAAGAACTCCGTACGCATTCATACATTCATTCAAAGACAAAACCGTTTATGCGCAGGCATATAAAGATAAATGCTAGAGAAGGATTGGTCGATATTAAACGACATTTAAATTCTGGTTATAACAGGGTGTGATTTTAAATGACAATTCTCCCTGAATATTCAGAAGAAATTTTGGATATGTACCCAGTAAAAGTACGAAAGGCACACAAGGTTTCTAGAAGTTTTATAATCACTCAGAATTTTTACGACTGATACATACATACATACATACATACATACATACATACATACATACATACGTACATACATACATGCATACGTACATACATACATACATACATACATACATACATACATACATGCTGCCTCGTTTGTAAAGAAAACAAAATATGAGGCAACTAATCTAGATCAGAACATGGAAATGGCAGCAATGACACAAAATGTGTTGACTGTATCTTTGGCCATATCTCGAGTGACAAGAGAAACCGTGAATATAAAAACGAAGCTGCTGCTTTGAACAAATCTAACGCAGAGCATATCAGCATAGGGTATGCCAGGATAATTCATAGCAATCTAAACTATGCTAAAGCCTTGAGAACCAAACCAAATGCGCATCCTGTTAATAATTCACTTATAAAGACTATAGAAAAATACCCAGGATGAATGAGCAATTTCCTGACAAAACCAAGAAGTTTCCCTTGGCTATTGCATTACCTTTTGAAACGGAAATAGTGCACCCTGGCTGGTCATCCCCCTCTCCAGCACACATTTTTAAAACATCTCAGGAAACATCACTGCCTGATTCTGGGTAGAGTACCTTTGATGAAGAGCTCATGGATAAACAGACCACTAACAAGTTTCCTGCACCCAACAACTCTATGTCTTGCCATTGTAAATGAGAGAGACAGGAATCCTTATTTAGCATCAGTTAGAAGCACTAGAGAACATAAAACCGCACATCCTCCACCATTGATTACAGTGATTAAACTTCATTCACCGAATAAATTTGAGAGCCTTTCCTCCAAGATTAACAGTGCTGATAGCATGGAATGTGGGGATATACACATAGAGAGTCTTCCTTTGCTAAAACGCAAGAACCCTTTAAACAGATACCACCAAAACAATGCAAATATGCTAATACAAAACCTAATCTAACAAAACCACCTATGACAAATTCATCTTTGGAAAATTTAGACAATTAAAAAAAATCAAATTAGGAGACGTTGTTTAAAGGGTCTTTGTAAAATAAATAATTTTTTCCTCTACGTCAATGAAACTGCCTAGGTCTGAGAGGTCAAAATGAGCAATTGAAAGGAGGAGATTTATGGAGGTTCAGAGGAAATCTTTCTAAACCTTTCTAAATTGGCAGGTTGAAGAATGACAAAATTATATAAAACTCAAAACATCCTTGACGTGCATCAATCATTATCCCTCCCTGGCTTATTCTGGAAGTAAGCATTTCCGTTATAAGTATAGGAAAAAGATCAACCAGAAGAAGTAGGAAGTAAATTTTAAAACATGATAATGAACATTCAAATTAAATCCAAAGTGACCACGCTGTGGCTCTGTTCCGGATGAGACTACTGAAGGTGGTAAGAATATCGAAAATTTCATATGCCAATGTAAATTTAGGTAATCATATATGATGTCTACGATAGGCCAAGATTTTGAACAAAATATAAGTTTATTTATTTACACATCCATCATTGTATTTAATTTCTGATAAAGAAAAACCACAAAGCTCCTTGATGCTTTAAGGAAAATCTAAAAGAAAAGGCACTGAATAACAGATAGATTTCAGCGCTCTGCCTCATGGCCCAAAATTGATAATCAATCGGTCCACAAAAACATGAAACAGATGCCATTTTTGAAACATCTTTACCCCTTTTCGCTTGCCTAACGGGCTAGCACTCATGCCATTCATTCTCTACGTCCTCCACACCAGACCTCTCTTAGTAACATTTTGTACGTGGCATAATGAGGTCTTGCGGGCATGCAGTAGTTGTTACCTGACTGTTTAGCCACTGGGTTACTGGTCAGTGATCGAACCGTCAGCAGCTATATACTAGTGACACTTGTGTCCTCATCCCTTTTTCAAGAAAAATGATGGATATTTCTAAGTAGAATGATCGAGTTTGGTGTCAGTTAAGATTAGACACAATCAGATCTTTGTAGTCTGTACAAATGGATACAGAAAGTGTTTGATTTTGAATGACTAGATATTAATGCGTGTTAGGTAAATTGTGTTTCTAAATTCCGACGAAAAAGTTGAAGCCAAAAGGCTTCCATTTCTGGTTAGCTCAAGGGTCTAAAACTAAACGAAGTACCATCTACACCAGCGTTCCCTTTACGAGTACATTTCTAGTGTCCTATTAAAGTTGTAGATCATAGGTTCTTACATAATGATTTAGTACTAATACTATTATGCAGTAACTACAGTAGACTTCGTGTTATTACACTCTAAGGCTTTAATGGGCGCCTGTATATTACCCATGCAAGAAGAATCATTAATATATTGCTTACATCATTACATTTTCAGCAAATGAATTTGCTTGTTGAAGATTAAAATATAACTGTACTGCCATAACAGTCAGAACTGGGAATTTATGTAAAAGTGCTCATCTTTCTATGATTAGAATTTGTTTAAGAATGATAAAAACACGGATAATTTCGATAGGTGCAATGAAATAAAAATACATGAATATTTTTACGTATACTTGTATTATATTAGTGTTGTAATATTTACAGAAACTGATCGATATCTTTAGTATCGAAGCCACTGTTACAACTTCGGTGACTCCCGAGTTTTCAGTACGGAAATTTATAAATCATTCGCTTATGATGCGGTTGTTTGTGCACTTTGGAAAAAATCATAATTTCCTAATCTCGACATAATAGTAACTTCTATTGAATTATACAGAATCGTCTCATTTGGCAGTTTAATTTGCTATGCATGCAAGTCCTTGGTGTGGTGGTGCCATGCAAGCAAAGTGTCAGCGGCATTATGCCTCCGTCAAGAAGGTTGAAGGTTCCGTGTGTTTGTCTCTCCAGCCATAACTGTTTATTTGTCTTCCTGTTGACAGGATTATGTGAAAACTAATGAATGCACTTTAATTAAACTTGAGAAAACACTCATTTTCCGACTTTGTCTACATGATTAACTTATAGGAGAAATCAGTCAAATGTCTGTCAGAAGGATTATGTGAAAATCAGCGAAGGGATTCCAGCGAAAATTGGTTGAAATGTTCATCACACGGCCTTCTTGAAATGATAAAGGTTAGCAAGAACTTAATTAAAGTTTAAAGCCAAAGTCACAAATTTTTGGTGGTATACGAACGCCTTAGATTGCCACTACGGTATCCTTTCCATATAGATGAAGCATAACGGCAGTTCTCTAAAAATTCAGTGCTTCACTCTCGAGTGTTGATGTCAGTGTCAGAATTTTTGACAGTTTCATGCTCATTGGGAGGTTCATATTAATGGCCCCTTTTCACACCACTAAATTCTAACAACAAGTCCTTAATTAACAATCATGCGCAGCAAGTCAGATCTTTGGCGAATAATGGTTCACATTTTCAGCGGATTAAATGTTTTATTAATAATAAATATTCCGTACGGGTTATGTTCAACAAAGACCTTTCATGGTTAAAGCTCAAGGTCAGAACCGACTATATATTTGTGATATCCTTTCCTTATTTATGAAAATTCACCAGCGATTCATTTTACTAGGTTTAACTTTTGAGAGGCCAGTGGTCAAAGTTACCGCTTGTTTGGTGGTTTAAGTGCTTTGTAGCCTTCTTTATTTCTATCAGCATATCCACCGTTTATGGCGGTAACTCCGGATTAGCTGTATTTACGAAGAAGGATTCTCAAGGGTCTAGATCATAATTTTTTTCAGCAATTAAAAAAAAAAAAAAAAAAACTGGTGTCCCTTATTACTTCAGCTTGGCCAAGTTTACTTTCTGATGATGAAAGTCACATAACTTACAATTTTACATAGCTCATATGAAGCGGAAAATATTGTAGAACATACCTCTTGTCAGAGGTATGCTCTCAACCGAACGCTTTTTTTATTCGTATTTTCTTTTTGTCAAGTGAAAAATAGTTGATTCCTTACGAATACAATATTGCTAGAAGTTTTATTCCTACCAGGGTCTGGAAATGAATACCATTGAAACCTTGATTTATTTATTGTTAAATTAATCGTTGTGCATTACATAGAAGTTGTTATGTAAAATATACCGGAATTATTAGCTTTTTAGGATAAGAAAATATGTCCGTACTTTACTTTTCTCTTTTGCACAAGGTTTTGAAATAAGGTTCTCCTGGGTATTAGGCGCCTTGAATTTTGAGCTTAAGTATATCGTAATTCCGTTTATATTGGCTGTAAACTCTACAACACGATATTCAAATCAGATTGCCCCTTTCGGAGCTCCAATCCCTTCAGCTGATTTTTAGTAGACATTCCAAGAAAACTTAAGTATTATGAATTATGAGTTTCGGCTAATGAAAATGAACTAACGTAAAGAACACGATCTGCATATTTTAGTTGGTTTTATGGCGTTTATTCACATTTTGTAGCCGTTTATAAGTATTTTCGGTCTACATTCAGAGTTCATTAGCATATTGCTCTTTCAGTACAGTCACGAACAAAACTAATTACATTTAATTTCGTTATTATACCGTTACAAATTGAGTACTTGGTTTGTCATAATCCTTTTAAATTCTAATTTTTAGAGAAGGCTTTCCTCAAATTTGATTATGTGTAAATCCTAGTCATTTTCAGGCATTAAAGAATTGTATTTCGTATTTTTAGGGAGTTTCGTGAGTCAGTGAATAGAGAGCCACCAATCAGGTCGCTTCGTTTCCGTGTTATCCATAATTGCGTTTCTTTGATTGGCTCAAAAGTCCTCCGCTTAATCAATATCGGCTGTTCCCCCTTGAGGAGAATTTCACACCTCCGTTCACCGTCACAGAATTTGGTCAACAGCAGCGTGCCCTGGTTTTCATTTGTATTCCTAGACAACGCTGTAAAAAATCCCCACCCTGCCGTATTTCAGCGTCCTTGATGGCAATGATTAAAAGTAACAAGACTCTCGTTAAACGGGACACGAGAAAGCTTAAAAAATAAACACGTAAAAGCCGTTGGCCCCAATTACAAAGCTATAGACGACAGAAAAGGGCTCTCCCCCTCATGCACCTAATCAGCTTACGATTTGATCCTGTTAAAGCGTTAGGAGATCCATTTACCGCTGGCCAGGGAACCCTTAGGGGGTAACACTCTCCGCGAAGGGATCAGATCCCACTCTGCCAAGGATACACATTCGGCTTTGCAACCTCATTTGAAAGGTCCGACAAGGGCCGTTGGGAGTCCCTAGTCGCCATCCTAATTTCTCTGATGGAAATTCCTTGAGACGTTGATGGTGTGGAAAATCGAGAGAGAATGACCAAGGTAGTTTTTGTGGCTGAAGACCCCCCGTGTTTATTATGCCATTATTATTGTGGGTGTGACCTCACGCTCGAGATTCCTTTTTTGTCCTCTCTGCTTCATTCTCTTTCTTTTCTCCATGCAGCTGATTTTCCGTCTGCTTGGCCTGGCTGTTATGCATCCGATAGACAAGTCCTCTCTTTCTTTTGTCTTTAGTTTCAAAAAGAAATTTATATATATATATATATATATATATATATATATATATATATATATATATATATATATATATATATATATATATATATATATATATATATATATATATATATAGATAATTTAAACTCTTGGTTTTTGGAAGAAATTGTAAATGTGTTATACGAATGCTTTGCTTATTTGTCATTTTCCTTCAGTGCAACTTCAATTTAAACAGTCGAAAATTGGCGGGACTTCATGTATAGGATGATGTTTTAACTAAATGTATTCTCTTTATAAACTGAAATGAGAACTAATTGATGACTTAACTTTAAGTACATACGTAATCAGTGAAATTTTCAGAGCTTCTTCTGTCTTCGATAGTCTTTCCTTTTTTCTTTATGCTTTTTCGGATGGATGACATACTTTATTGTCTGGATAATATTTGGCTTATTTTTACTACAATATATATATATATATATATATATATATATATATATATATATATATATATATATATATATATACATATATATATTATATATATATATATATATATATATATATATATATATATATATATATATATATATATATATATATATATATATATATATATATATATATACTTTTTCATATTCGCTGGATTTATTATGAATGCTTTTGGTTGTATTTTGTATTTCTATTTGTTCCCATTCACTCTTGGGTAGCTGAGGTAAGCTTTGGCCATGCACATTTTTTTAATAAAATTTGAAGTTAGAGACTGGCTTAGAATGGTTCAGTTATTTATTTATTTATTTTTTTTTTTGCCTCCAATTTTGTGTATCCAAGTTTCATCTGATTTTTTACATTATTTTGAAGAGGATATAATAACCCCAAGAGTGGTGATTAAGTTTTAAGTTGCTTGCTAAAGAGATTTGATTTGTATAATCTTTTGACACCCAACTGTTTTGTTTTTGTTCAGGTGTCACTGACTGACATTCTGTCAGTCTTATGTCTGTCTCCAGTCCTAGGAAAGGTTTCTACAACAGTCGAGCTAGTGTCAGTGAGCTTAGCGGCATATCTTACTGAAGTGCAGTCTCTGTTTGTTCAGTACAATCCTTGTAACACTATTCAAAAGGGGGATGGGGGCTAAACTCTAATGGGAAGGCCTAGGAACTAAATGGTTAACTGTAGTCATGTCTGAAATGGATGCTGAACTTCATTATGCGAAAATAATAAATCTGATTTTATCAAGATAAGTGTTCTTGCTTCAACGTAAGGCACAGTATCAAAATTCAGAAATGCATAACCCTCTCTTGACACCGCTTACATGGCCATACGAGAATTAAAAAAATTAAGTTCAAAAATATAAATTATATAGATGCATAAGGAAATATAATAACTGAAAATAACATAGGAATAACTCGACCTTATCCTTTGCTATTGAAGTTCACAACCTTCAGCTAGATCTACTGTACTACCCCCCCAGGTTAGTGATCACCCTCTTGGCACCTGTCGTTCAGTGACACATCTCATCACAGTTGCCCTTTTGTCGGGAAACATGCAAAAAGACAAGAAATATTTACAAAGATCATCGACATCTTAGAGTCGTACTGTCAACAGGTTTTTAAGATCTCTAAAAAATTTCTGGAGTGCTTCTCCACACACACACGCATACACACACAAACCTACTATTTCATTTTTAAGTATTTAGAGCTCTTGTTATAAAGCCTTTTCCTGGTCGGCAAAATTGAAAAACGTTCATACCCGGCAGAAAATATGTGTATGGAGGCTGCAGTGATGACAGGCCAGTCCACACAAAAGATGCTAAGTTAATTTTAGGCTGATATCCAGTATTCACATTTGCAATAATTAGGTACTTTTATTATGCTTGTCAAATAGATTTTTGCGTTCCTTTTGACTTACCTATTCAAGAGACATATTTAAACTTAGTAATTTATATGCAGGGAAGCATAGTCATGAGAAATGTTTGAACTAAATGATTCAGATGTAGAAGAATAAGAGCCTGATTGTCTTTAAAATTATTTTTTTCAGGTAATTAATTAACAGAAAGTTGTTGGCTCTTGTGATTAATCTACACCTACCGCGTTTGGTGTTCCATGGGGAAATGCTCTTGTGACTTCGTTGGTGACATGGTCGTTAGCCTTGATAATACAGACATTCTCTCTCTCTCTCTCTCTCTCAGCAAATAAGTATACCAGTCTTAACAATATATATATATATATATATATATATATATATATATATATATATATATATATATATATATATATATATATATATATAGATATTTCTTTTATGAAATTCCTATTAAACTATTTTTTATAGTTTCCTTTTTAATATCATTACGGCGTCAATAACCAAGATGTAGTGACGTCAGTTTAGTAACTATAAATCAATCAGTCAGCCAATCTCAGGGAATACTTCTTATAGGTATAAAACACTATAATGGCTTACCT
>NC_089761.1:64264272-64286772 GCF_040412425.1 Macrobrachium rosenbergii
ATGGACAGTTGCTTTCGGCAGGACCCTTAGCATTCTCTCTAGTTTTCTCACTATTAAAAGTAGATTTGGGCAGATTTATTCCTGTTATACTCTATGTCTAGCAAGATTGTCATTTTACACTAAGCCTTCAAATTATTTTTATTCCCACCCCTTGGGCTAGGGTGTGTGTGGAAAAATGTCAGTTGGATCTGACTGGTGTTGTCATTTCTGAAGAAAAGATCCACATATAAGGTATATGGTGTCTTTTCAAGGTTTTCGAAAGTCTAATTACATTTTTTAATAATATATTATGACAAGGATAATAGTTACCCCTTTCACCGCTGGACCTACTGACGACCTCTTAGCATAGGTAACGTGTTTGGCAGTGAATCGACCTTGAAGACAGCGAAATCGTTAGCTGGGACATCAATATGGATTAAACGTGTTAGAAATGGAATCATTGAAAAAGTATTTTAGTGTGATTACTTACATTTACTTTTTGATGAGTTTCTTTAGTATCTTTAAAGAAGGTGGATTTATGGAAAGAATAAAGGTCAGATTAACTGAGGAAATATTCTAAGTGCCCTCGTTACCTTCTTCAACAACTTCCCAGTTAAGAAGGCTAAAAGAGCAATGGCAAATAGACAGGATATTACTGCCGTGTCATTCTCAATTATTAAGTTCTAAGATTGTGGTTGACGAAGAATCAAACTACGTACCAAAGTTATTTACTAAAGATCTACCAGTTGCTTTACAGAGAGTAACCCATTCCAGTGTGTTATACAGCAGTCTACAAACCTGGATATAGTAACAGTTGAAGAGGTGTAGTAATAAAATGCCAAAAGGAAAAGCAAGAAATATTTAAAACTCCGCTAATCAAGGCGAAAGATGACCTACAGGATATTATGCTAAAGATGTTATTCCTTTTCTAAAGACACACTTCGCTGAGTCAAGTTGGAGTAAGATTTATCAAGAGGAAATACAAGATGTTCTAATAAGGCAGTTTTAGATCTTAGTCGTCAGAAATGGACAGACTAACTCTGTTCTTCCAATGTGCTTGTATTTTGTTCTTCCAATGTGCTTATCTAAATACTTTCCAGGTTATATTAATATTAAATATGTGACTTTTAAGATAAAATGCAAATTAAGACGAACAGAACTGCTCCAGTTACTTTGATTATAGCCTGTAGATGTGAAAAGAATAGAGAAATGCTACAACTAGGCAACATTAATGATGACACCAGTCACAACTGCTTTAACATTTATTATTTCTTTTACTGTCAAGAGACCACTCACGTCAGTCTGAACTCTGCCCTTAATTTTACAAAAATTCCCAGAATCCTCGTATGTAAAAATCGTCTCCATAATCAGTGCAAATAATTTTAGAGAATGTTCTCATACTCTTTAATGTAATACTTCCAATACTGCTGCTGCAGCAGAACGTTCGACATTTAAAACCACTGCGACTGCATTAATTTCTGCAACTTTTCCCAAAAAATCGACAATATGTGCTCTAGGTGCTACTGTAGTATTTCCAACACTTGAAATGTTAGCATCTATTAACCTTTGCTGCTGTTCAACATAAGAAGCAAGATAAAAGAGCCACTATTCTAAAGAAAAGTGGCATAAAAACCCTCCTTATAAGAGACTCCCATGATTAAATTACATGGATCCATTATGCTGAAGCTATGTGACAAGCAAGAGGGCCCCTTGAACCAGGGAAAAAGTGGTTCCCTTGGCTCTGGTTTGAATCTAAATATCTCTGTAGCCTTTCTCTCTCTCTCTCTTTTCTGTAATTGTTACTTCAATTTCTTTCATATTTTATTAACTTTCCTAGGTCCTGCTATCCAAACTCTGCAAGTTTCACTTCAAAGTGCTGACACTGGGTAATGTTTAATGTGATAGTCTGGACATTTCCACGTTGTCAAAATTTACTGTTCGGTTGAATGGGTGAAGGAATCATAGTTGAGAAGGAGTTTGTATTCACAGGTATTTGTGAGAGCTGCTTTTGACATCAGCCATCCCAAATGATGGTTTGGATCCCCTGAGTTAAGACTCTGGGCTCTGTCTGCAAGTTCATGATTGCAGATCTAGGGGAAATGATATCCGTGTTTACATTGTCTCAGTCCAAACATGTAGATTTAGTTTACACCTGTGCCTCTCTATCTGTTTTGATGGTATCCATCTTGGATATGGTATGAGTGGCATGTTAGGGAAGTAGACTTTCACTGTTCCAGTCATGGAGAATGTAAATTTCCTGAACAACTAATGGTCCTTTCTTGATATTCTCAAGCAGTTAATTTATCATTTAGGATTTTTCCTCCCTCTATATGGATCCATCCAAAAATGAATCCACCTTCCCTGGATCCCCTGACTCTCCCTTAGTACCGTTGAAGACCCCTTCATATCCTTCTGGTGACTCAAACCCAGGCCAAGACCTAAGCACTGACGTGGACTTTCATCTTGACTTCCACAAAACCAGATCACTGTAACTTCATGGTGATGAAATTACTGGTGGTGAAAATGAAAACAAAAATGTACTTTATTGCATATGTATCCCGAAGGCATTAGACCATAAAGCTTCATTTAATAACATGACACCTTATGCCTTAATGTTTTTTATTTTAAAGGGGAAAATTAGGTTTTGCGCACAAAATTAAGATAGTTAATTTCTGTAATATCCTGGATGAATAATATGATTTTGTCCGAAAACTAAAGGACATGTCTGACTCAGCTACCACAAGCAAAGCTCCACCTTTGTTGTGGCATGTTGATTCATACAAAGAAAGAGGCTCTTGCTTCATAAGACCCTCAGATTGTCTCCAAAAGGTCAGTTACATCCTGCCTCAGGCCGTGAAACATTGTGGCAAGAACATTTTAAATCAAGGCAGGATGTTACCTGTGTATGATATCCTGCCTTGATACATAGGTATCTTTACTGATTATACTTCAAACCTACAGATTAAAATATTGAAGTACTTAGCCCTTGTGGGTCCTTCAACACCAAAAAAATTATAGTAATTCAGTAAAGACCTTCATGACTTCTTAGATGATGAAATTTTTAGTAGTTTACCTCCTTACTTTTATTCAGTTAAGAAACTAGGAGGAAGCAAGATCTCCATGATATCAACCTTTGCTTCCAAAACTTTGCTTGATTACATAACCATTGGGTATCTGCCATCAGAGATAAGAAATTCAAAAGTAGGTCCAGCCAGTACAGTACTTTCAAGTGCTATGAATATAGCCACGCAACATCAAAGGGGTCATAACAAACAGAAATGTTATGTCTGCTCAACAGAGCAATGATCTTGTGGGCCAGTGTGCAGCTGATAGGATTTGTTTTCCTTGTGAGGGTGGCATTCTGCAGATTAAAGGATTTGTCCCCAATATAATTTTAATCAGGGTGCCTGGAAACTGCAAACACAGTGTATATAAGTGTAGGTAGTGCTAAATGAAAGCGGAAGGGGCTAATAAAACCTCTGAATCAACATATGCCTCTATTATAAAACCTTGAAAACCCATTCAGTTATTTCATATTTGTTTCTACCATACTCATAATATAAGAATATCCTTTATCTTGTCCTTCCACATCTTGGAGAATGTATAAAAACAACCTCTCACCCGCCCAAAGGGCTCATCTCTGAGGCCGGCTCCCTTTCTGCATCTGAAACTCCCTCTAAACCTGGCTCTTCTACAGTTGAATCCTCTGCAATTATATTGAGCTCATTACCTGACCTGACGGGGAAAAGAAGGACAAACACCTATACCAGTGGAATTTAGTTCGGCTGTTTAACCTCCTGTTATCTTGGGGAAATATCACAAACGATAAAGGACAATTTGTCAGCTCAGAACTTATTTTATCTTTACATAGAAAACTTGAAATATGTGAAGAACCATGAGGCATGAAATTCCTTTACTTCGCTTGCTAAATATCTTAGTGTTACTACAAAATCCCAAGCTAAACAGAATCATCAATTACTAATACCTTTCATGACTGGAAACCCCAAAACTCCTTCATCTACTGCTTAAGCAGATATCAGAAAATCTCATCTTCCTAAGGTGAAGAGGTTAAATCAGAATTTTTATCTCCAGCATAATTCCTCTTCCAGGGCTATTATCTTTGAAAAAAACTCCAAATAATGTTCTGAATTCAAGTTAGACACTTTTCAATTAAACTGCTAAGGTCTGAGAGGTAGTGCAGGACAGCTAAAGTTACGCTTCATGATCATAATGCAGGGATTGGAAGTAGCATTCCTCCCCATTCCTGCTACTGCTCATCTTGGGTGGGAAGGTGCTGTACTGGATTTAGAAGGGAAAATAGCAGTGTGTGAATATTATCCCCTGGGCTACAAGTTTTAGCAGCAATGGAAACGTTTAAGCTGTCTGAATCTGATTTAGGATCGGGCATACCCGCCTCACTGACAAGTAGTTTAGTTGGTTGTGGTGCATGCTCACTGTGATAGGTTACTTCAATTGAGCAAAATTTTGTGTGCGGTTCCCGAGTCATGAACATAGGAAGACTGTGATATGTTTGTGGCCTTTTTAAAAAAACAGTATTTTGAATGACAACATTTACTTTCATTAATTTAAAAATATATATATACATTAGAGAATGATATACAGATTGTATATGAATTAGTAAGTTTTTGTCTGTGTTATTTTTAAAAATTGTAATTTTTTGGAATAAAAATTCATATCATCATTGCCATGGCGGCCCTGAATAGCCTCCCTGGCCCCAGTGCCGGGCCATATGTCCAAAATTTCAATTATTCGTTCATCAGTTGATAAAGAAGATTTTTATTTAACACAAAGGAACAAATAACAAATGGACACATCTAGTATCTATAAAAGACAATGATACTTCAGCAACAAAAAAATCTTAACAAAACCTGATAAGGAATTCTCTGCAGCGAAGAAGGAAGTTTTAAAGAAACTTGAATAAATCAAGCCTCGATCATTCATAGTCTTCAAGCAGACAGATGGTAATAGATAACATTAAAGCTCGCATATCACCATCGATAATGAGAGAAAATGTGCAGTGAAAGTGCAGAAGTCTCAGTTCTTGATCGACACGACTTAAGGTACTGTTACACAGCTATAATCCCGATGATGCCGTCTAAAAACAATACTTTGTAACTTCGGCAATCCAGAGATAAATGTATTTTTCACTCTGTTTTACCCATCAGTAAAATAAGTGGTTTGCTCTACCCATCAATAAAATAAGTAAAGTAGAGGTAATATAAGTGTCAAAAATTCTCTTCATCGTAGCCTAGTTTTACCCTTTTGAGAGTTTGAAGGCGTCAATTGTTGTTACCGTTCCCAACCTCTGAGATTCTGATGACATCAAATGACATCAATAGCCATAAATTTTCATGAAATTTTAGCGTCAGTTTGCCGTTTTCTTTGTGATTTTTTCATTTTTGATCATACTATAGCAAAGTAAAGGAATTCACTTTCAAAATGGCACAAAAAGCGGCTCCATATAAAAAATAGAACGGTGAGTAACAAAACACATTACTATATTCATAATTGGTCTGAGTGTGATTTGATATAGGTTAATTTTTACTCCCAAAATCTGAATTACAGGCCATAAGTATTCAGGCAATTGATTTCTAAAGAGGAGTTTGTGGTTCGTTTAAATAATCTCACTCCAGAAGACTATCCTTTCTTATTTGAACTGCAAAATTTAGTACATCAACTTCCACCTCCTTTCAGTGTTAGGTGAACTGATTTATGAAAATTTAGCTATAAAGCACTTTCAGCCATTCAGTGCTTAAGACAGTGAAAAGAGGGAGTTGGAGTCATTGGACAGCAAGATGGAAGGAAGGAAATGGGAATGGAGGTAAAGTAAAAGGCTAAAAAGTGTGTGGAACTAGGGACCGAGGAGATGGTGCAGACGACCTCGAGTAATGCCTACAGCTGCACTGACTGCACTACTCTCTACGGCAGTGATTCTCAAACTGGGTGCCGTGGCACCCTGGGGTGCCACAGACATTGCCTAGGGGTGCCGCAAGATTGTCATGAATTTTGTCTTTGCTAGATCATCTCAGTGAACATTTGTAAAAAAAAAAAAGTTTGCAGAAGTCTTCACATAATTATTATCAATGTCTACTGTAATTATGCTTATCTAATTCTGCTGCTATGCTCTTGTTTGTACAGCATATTTCTGCATTTACGGTGAGCTGATTTTGAGTATGGATAATAATTTTATTCGTTAAATAAGAAGCTAATTCATGCAATATGGTGGGATGGTGAAGAAGGGGTGCCAAGGTAATGATTACATTAGTTAGGGTGCCATCACTAAAAAAAGATTGAGAACCACTGCTCTACGGGGATATTGGGGGGAAACTTTCATATAGACAGAGAAGGCAGAATTATTGGTAACCTCATTGATTCTAAGCATCTCTCATTGCTCTCTGGTTGCTCCCACAGCCTATATGATGTTGCGCAAATAGAACATCTGCTAATGAAAGTTTTTACTGTCCAGATATTGTTATAAATTATGTATAGGCAGTAAATGAGCAACTGTTCATGTACTTCATGTAGGTAACCCTTGCCAGTTCATCCAAAATTGGCAACCAACTCCAAAGTAGACACAAAAGGAGCTGATTCTGCAAAGCTCATTTCAGACATCCAAAAGCAGCACAAGTGTTAATCCTCTATATATGTTATAATAAGCTGCGTCTCTATTTGAAAAACAAAATTAGATACGGTACTAATGGTTCATTTCCGAGAAAAGGAGGCAAACAGATGACCTGTGATTCTTGGTTGGACAAGAAGTGTATGGCTTCGAGGAGAGAGACACAGGGAACCACTGCCAGATATAAAAACAGCAGCTCTCTACATACAAGATGGATCGAATACAAACAGTGGGGTTGACATTGCTGTTGTGCAGTACATACTTATTCGTCAAACCCAGGTAGATCATTTATTCAGGACTGCTTCAGTGTCTGCTGATCAGTCGGGGCCTGGAATTGAATGAATTGAATATAGAATTAGGCCAAAGGCCAAGCACTGGGACCAATGAGGTCATTCAGCGCTGAAACGGAAATTGACAGTAAAAGGTTTGAAAGGTGTAACAGGAGGAAAACTTTGCAGTTGCACTATGAATCAATTGTTAGGAGAGGGTGGAAAGTAAGATGGAAGAAAAAGGCACGCTGCAAAGAACCTTAAGTAATGCCTACAGTGTACCACATGAGGTGCACTTACGGTACTAACCCCCCCCCCCACCCTCTACGGGAAGTCGGGGGTCCGAGACCAGTCTGAGTAGACTTAGGATAGGTCATACCCACTTACTTATCCCACCATTTCATACAGCTGGTTGATGAGCCACCAAAGTGTGATTCTTATGAGATCTCTTTTACTTTGGAACGAAATGGTGGGCTGTCACAAGCATGGAGATCAGAGAAGGCGATATCATGGTGAGGGAAGGCAGCATCATATTTCTGGTTCCATAAAAGAGGTCTTAATTAATGACGTTCATGTTGATAAAGTTATGGAATTTTTAAAAGATATATTAAGTTCTTTTGTGATAACCAGTTTTATCTATTACAAGATTAGAGAATAATATATGAAAATTTTACATCGAAAACCATTCTCATCACGGCACGGAACATCCTAACGATCATAAGGTAAAACATTCTTAAATGAAATCAAATGCCTACCTCATACCAGAGGTTTTAAATTACAAAACAGACAGATGAGTGAAAGAGAGGAGCAACACAGTCTAGGAAATTTTCAAACCAGGGTGAAAATTTTCGGCATCAGTGACCCCTTGTGAATCTTACCCTGTCAATCAGTCTCAGTATGATATCAAAGTACAGTGCAAAGTTCTGCTTGAAAGGTTTGGTAGATTTGATTATGGTCTCATTCCCCGTGACGATGTTGCTCTCTGTCGATAACTAACGCCCATCGGTGTATTCGCTAAGATAAATGAAAGTGGAACGGGAACTGTATAATTAGTAAAGTAAGTATTCTTGTACAGTATGTATTTTTCAGAATTTGTGTTTACTTTAGTGCTTATATGAAGTAATTTTTTCATATTAATTATTTGCAATGAAATGAAATGATCGTTTTTCATTTTTTGGTTTTGATCTTTCATATGATATATATGCAATCTATACATGAACTGCATGTGATCGTATGTCTCCTTTTTCTTAAATAGTCTCTGAGATTTAAGCTAGAAAATCATTAAGTCCCCAGATACATGATATCCACACCGATTCAAGCTTTTGCACGCGTTGGTATTACTAAATGACATAAGAATTTCACGTGATTTTGTTTATTTGTATTAGTATGAAAATGCATCAAGGTTTGTCGATTCAGTTAATCCCTGAAGTTTCAACTTTCCTAAGAATCAATATAAATATGATGAGCTTAAACAGTACTATGATGAAATTGGGGATTCCTATATGAATAGTAGTTTTGATTAACAACCCAGTTATTTCATAGGACATTTTACTCGCAAATGTGCTCTTATTATATAGAATATATAAGTGACGGTGGGATACTTCAAAGGTTGAGAAATTTGTTGCTCCAGTATACCAGGCTAAAACTTGAAATTGCGCACCCATTGGAAACAATAAAAAAACTTGCAACCGCAAAGTTTTATTATTATAGAAGTATTATAGATAGCTGTCAACCAACCCCATATTCTTAGCCGATCCTAAAGACAACTTTAACCGTAATATCCATGTTGCTGTTAGTAATGCGCTATGCAAGATGTCATCTATCGAGGGAGAAAAAGGCCAATCTTTTAGTTTATCTGTATTTGCAAATTTAATTTGAAGATGAAATAAGGTATGCTTGTGTTCATATTTCCGTATATAAGATGAAAATTGGTGGCTTGAAAAGACTCAGGAACACAGCCCATGAAGTCGTTCCGGTGTCAATGGCATGCAGTGAAGGATACCAGTGTGCTTAGCTGACTGAGGTCACGTTATTTATGCTTGCGGAAGGAATTGCATCGCTTTTGGCAACAATGCTTTTATACTGATTTCACACCCCACGCACGCACTCTCTGTATTTGGTTTTTAGGTAAGACACATATTATATACTGTATATATGCATACATATACATATATATATATATATATATATATATATATATATATATATATATATATATATATATATATATATATATATATATATATATATATATGTTACAGGGAACAGATCAACACTTTTTTTGGAAGTGTATATATCTTAGCAATCTAACTTCAGGAAAAAGACGAAAAAGGTTTGACCCTGATCTCACTAGCACTTTTTCCCCCTCTCTCTCTCTCTCTCTCTCTCTCTCTCTCTCAACCTCTCTCTCTCTCTCTCACAGTTTACCGATTCTCTCTCTCTCCCCCTGACCTCACTCATTTTCACAAGTAATTAAATGGACTATTTAAAGAAACACAATCTTTCCTACAAAAATAGGTTTATTATTCAAATAACCCAACAAGAAATGAATAAAACAAAGCAAAGATTAAAATGCATAATAAATGAATTATCGAGTCAGATAACTAATCTCTAAATTGCAAAGCACTTCTGACTAAAGAAGTCTCATTATGGCTAACAGCCTGGAAACCACAAAATCTCACATACTCCCAAATCAACAACTAAACGTCATGTCAAAAAAAAGTCTACCATGTTATTCCCACAAGTCCACCATGTTATTCCCACAAGTCCACATGTTATTCCCACAAGTCCACATGTTATTCCCACAAGCCCACATGTTATTCCCACAAGTCCACATGTTATTCCCACAAGTCCACATGTTATTCCCACAAGTCCACAGACATCTTATCTGCCGATTTTCAAAGCCTGGAACCACTTCAAAGTTATGACTGGACAACTGCAGTTCTGTCACGTTAATGAACGATCAAACTCACTTTTAGGGCAGATTTTGGCATAATCTAGATCAAAGTAACGCACGTACTCACGAATATACATAGCGCTTCGGAGATCACCTGATCTCCAATATTGCTGAGCTTCTCGTGCAAAGAGCTGAGGAATCAAACTATGCACTGTTTCAGCAATCATGCCTCAAATCTCTCGCCCTAGTTCGCTCTCGCTCCTAACCTTCCACAATAACATCTTAAAGTATTGAAGCTATGAAATGCATATATGTGTCCTTTAAACATATATATATATATATATATATATATATATATATATATATATATATATATATATATATATATATATATATATATATATATGTATGTATACATTAAGCGAAATATCATTTAATACTGAATATACTGTGCGTTGTGAATAACATACACCCAAGTGATATTGTTACTGGCAAGTGGGTCTGGCCCGGCCCAGATGTCTCAGCAAACATCTCAGAGGAGTTACAAGTAATAAGCACATCTGCTCCGACCAGGCGTCGAACCTGGAAATTTGCCACGGCCAGTTTCGAAGCTTGACCACGGCAATGTGCATATTAATTATAGTAAATCTTCCTTGTGTAAGCTCATGTGTGTATCTGACAAAACATCTTATATATATATATATATAAATATATATATATATATATATATATATATATATATATATATATATATATATATATACATATAATAAATGTAGTTCCTCATTGGAAGGGTCGATATCACACGGCTAGCACTCTGCTGGGCCAGCGTTCGACTCTCCAGCCAGCCAATGAAGAATTAGAGGAATTTATTTCTGGTGATAAAAATTCATTTCTCTGTAAAATGTGATTCGCATTCCACAAGAAGCTGTAGGTCCTGTTGCTACGTAACCAGTTGGTTCTTAGCCACGTAAAATAAGTCTAATCCCTCGGGGCAGCCCTAGAGTGCTTAAATCAGACGTCTGGTTAAACTAAGGTATACTTTTTTAGTATATATTCTCAGTAATAGGGCGGCTACTTGGAAATCTTAGCTTGATGATAAATAATACTGGCAAGACCAGGTAGAACATTTTTTATTTCATGAGCTTTCGAGGTATATAACCTCATCATGAAGACATGGTTTTCCTCCAGAAATTTTGTATTTTACAAAATTCTAAAAAACTTCTTAGGTAAGTTTTGTCCCAGATCGGTGTACAGTACTGTTAGTGAAAATGTAAAGTACATTAAATTACTTTACCTTGGTCATAGTAGCTATATGGTCCGAAAAAAGTTACAAGAATTACAGTACTTACGCATAGCTTTCCTCAAATTAGGTTCCAATATGTTTTTACTAACCCCTTTTACTATAAGATCACTATTGAGGGAGGCACCTACTCTTCCTGTGGACCTTAATTCGTGGGTCGTTTACTTGTTAGCAGTGTGGTCTGCGATAAGTGGGATCCAGTTCTCTCTGGCTGGCTCAGACACAGAATTTTGGAACACAGGTCTTTCTGTTACAACAAAGTTTCCTCTCTCAAAACCACCCTTTTCAGCCATAAGGGAACACAGGATGGCACAAGACCATCCATTCACTGATCTGAATTTTAAAGTACTGTCTTTTTGTTCAAGCAGACTGGACCTTCTAATTTCAGAGTCAGTGGATCAAGAGGATGAAACCGGAACTGAACAACAACTCGTCCGATATTCAACTAGCAATTGTGTGAAAACTGTGATTTCTTTGTAGGTAGGCAAAACATCGTTAGACATTTAATTTTGTGTGTGGCAGTTTGTTAACATTTAACCTATTTTTGTTTGCCTTTTTTTATTTTCGCATTTTTATGATTCATTTTTAGTTTGAAATTGTTGCTCATTTTATATTTAGTTAGCTTTTGACCTAAGGTCTTAGTATAACAATTTATTAATTTTATTGTAATTTCAGTGATTTTCACCTTTGTTATTTTTTCAGCCTGATGATGAGGTTACATACCTCGAAAGCTTCCTGAAATAAAGAAAGTTCTTCTTGGTCTTGGCAATATTATTTATCAATCAATATATATATATATATATATATATATATATATATATATATATATATATATATATATATATATATATATATATATATATATATATATATATATATATATATATATATAATTTATATAAATAGAACGGAAACGTGTTAGTTTTCTAGTTAATTTGTCGGTTCCACATTCGCGACCATCGTGTCATTATGAGGACTAGTTTTAGAATTTTATAATTTTGTTTCAGAAATTGTATAGAAAGGTAGTTAGATAAATGGTACTGATAACCGGGTGACATACTCACATGACAAATTAATGCTCAGACTAGTTTTTAGTTTGTGTTTTTATCATTCCTTTTGTGTTCGTCTCAGCAGAAAGTGACATTGCGGTGTTATATAGCGAGGAAAAAAAACTTCAGAGTAATTCTGAAGAAAAGGCGAAATGCATAACGACAAACGTCTTCCGTTCCTTTGCGGTCGTTGAGCAGTGCCATTTTATTAGAGTAGAGCGGCTACATGCCTACTTTATCATCATATTTTCTTTTCTGTTCACCTTCTTATCTTTCTTTGCCGCTCGTATTGTTTGTTCTGAAGCAGACTGATGGCGGAATGATTGGGCACACGACATTATTAAAAGAAATAAGGTAATGCCCCTCGCACGCAACGATTTCAACATCCTAAATTTTGCGCTTCCTGTGTTCTCCTTAGAGAACCCCTTCCATTTATTTTTTTAAGCCTCCCATAATCTCCTAAAGCGATATCTATTGCTTTGTACGGTCGGTGTTTAGTTTTTGTCAGAAAGCTGAATACTGAAAATAAAGGTTAGAATAAGAGGTAGAGAGAGAGAGTGTGAGAGAGGGAGAGGAAACGGCTGTGTATTATCTGTGCACCTCAACAACTGCAATAACAAATAAATCCCGCAACACCCACCTACCCTTCAACACTAACAACTAGAATCAAATAAAAGATGTTAGCGGCATTCGGCGGCTGCAGAAGCTGCATGCAATGTCGGCAATTTTCAAAAGCTTCCCGTTGGCGGGGTGATGGACACTTATGGTTAAAGACCAGTAAAGTACAATTATTCACTTTACACACTGCCCCTGGTTGATTTGTGTCCGTATGATGCGGGATGGAGGATTATTAATAGATTTCTCCTATTTCCTGCCTCTTGCGGTTTAGGATGTCTCGGTGTGCTATTGTTTCCTTTGGTCGTCTTTCTCCAGCTGTTCTGCCAATGCTTGTTCGTTCGCTCGCTCTTTCTCTTTCTCTTTCTTTCTCTTCCTCTTCCTCTTCCTCTTCAGTTCGATTTTCGGTTCTGCTTCACTCTTTCTCCTCGCTCAAGAACAGTTAACGTCTTTCATTTAGACACAAAAGGTACATTGTAAATTATATTGTAATTCTGTGTTATGCTTTATTCAGTCCCATAATTAAAAGTGGAGAAGATGGAAAGTTTAAATCACTTAGATGATAAAAGGTTTTTCCTTCCTCTTCAGAAAATAGATGTGAATTGACTTGCCTTTCAAAGAGCTGTAAACCTTCATGTTTGTGGTTCATAGCCAATATGTTTTCTAATTCATAGTCTGTACTTTCCCGTAATAAATTTCACTTGATGCTATCATTTATCATATACAAGCATTTTGAAGTCGAATCACATATACTCAAATTCATTTTTCTTTTACGGTATCAGAGAAAATTATAGAGCAGGTACTACAAACACACACTATTTTATCAGGCTGCCTTGATGATAAATTCTTTTCATAATTGTACATCGCAGGTTTTTTTCATCTGATAATTACTTTGAGGCCTTTGTCCTTTCGGCGTGGAAATCACCTCAGAGTTCGGTTCTTCTGTTTGTTTCTTGTTTGTCGATGATTTCCCTCTTTGTCTGCACGAGATTGCAAGATTTGAGGGCTTAGTGACTCTGACGTTTATAAGGGCCTTGTGAAAACTCCTTGAATTAGAACTGTTTAAAGTTATCATTTTAATTTGAATTAGAAGGTTGAAGAATTGGGAAAATTCACTCTCTTGATCTTGTATTAATCTTTGATTATTACTTAACAGTCATTTTTAGAGCGAAATTAAAGTTAATGTGGCCGTGTTGGTATCTTCATGATTTTTGTCATGCACACACGACTATATGAGGGTAAATAAATTGGTATTATATGAAATAATAAATATTGAATATATATAAATATATATATATGTATATACATACATACATACATACATACATACATACATACATACATACATACATACACGCATGCATACATACATACATACATACATACATACATACATATTGTACATACATACATACACATCATAAAGCATATATATATATATATATATATATATATATATATATATATATATATATATATATATATCTCACATAATAGCATATATCTCACATAATGGCATAAAACAAGTGAAGTCCTGTGGAGTTTTCTCACATTATTTATTCAAGGAAGCTGCAGTAACAAGTTTTACTGGCTGTAAATGGAACCAAATTTTCCATATTTCGTTATCAGCGGTTGAATTGAAATGTTTGCCAGATGATTATATGCATAAAAATTTAGTCATTAGTATTCCTGTATTGGATTGTATTAAGGATGGTGGAAACAGAAGACGATATGAATAGATAAATTCTGGAGCCAAATTCAGTACGAAATAAGAGCTGACTTAAATTTAAAACAGATATAAATACAACGGGAGGTGTAAGTTATGCACCCACCTCTCTCTCTCTCTCTCTCTCTCTCTCTCTCTCTCTCTCTCTCTCTCTCTCTCTCTCTCTCTCTCTCTCTCTCTCTAATAATATTATGTGTTTGAGTCGAAGTATTCATATGTAAGTATTGGCTAGACGAACCTAGTTTTTATCATTTGTAATAAAAATACATTCAGCATTTTCTTACTTGTACGTACACACACTATATATATGTATATATTTATTTGTAAATATATAAATATAAGTATATATATATATATATATATATATATATATATATATATATATGTATGTATGTATATATATATATGTATGTATATTATCATAGTTCAGTTTTCTAGTCTGCAAAATGACAGTAGAGTGAGAGAACTTTAAAGGGAGGAGAAATGGTTGAAAGATCATGAGACATTCATCATATGGAGCAGGAAGGACTGACTACTTAATGGTGGGTATTAATCTCTCTGAATTACAAGGAACTGACTTTGGTATTATATATATATATATATATATATATATATATATATATATATATATATATATATATATATATATATATATATGTATATATATGAGAGATATATATATACATATATATCTATATATGTATATATATATATATGAGATATACAGTATACATATATATATATATATATATATATATATATATATATATATATATATATATATATATATATATATATATATATATATATATATATATATATATATATATATATATATTATCTGTTATATATGGTATTGTGACCGTCATTCCAGTAAAATATTAACGCAATGAGAAGATGGACAAAAACATTCACTTACAAATATTTATGCACACTTACAAAATTTAATACCGTACTTTTATAAACGTATGCTCAGTGCTTTGTTACACGATATTTTTTGTTATCAAATGAAAATCGAAAACATCAGTTTTCTTTTGACTTCTTTTTGTTTAGACCAATGAACATTCCTCTCTTATTTTTGTCTGACACTGTAGAGCTGAAGAGAAAAGGATAATGAATTAGACAGAACCACAAGGCAGCTTGCAAAAGGGGTAAGAATTTAGTGCTTAGTGCTTTGATTCAGAGTCTGCAGTTTTTTTTTTTTTTTTTTTTTTTTCCCATGAATGGCAGATATTGTGTTCATGAGGTCTGGTAATGGACCAAGATGAATACCCTGACGGTTTCCCCTGTTACAGATTGTAAGTTACTCAATACTGACTTGGAGATATACGGTCAAGTAGGTAACACGTCCATAACAGATATGTTAAGATTAAAGCATGAAGGTGTGAACTCCTGCTGTTTAAGAAGGCGAAAGCCGTCCTCGAAGGGGAGTTCGGGGAAGTATAATGTTTTTCTAATATGAAATATTGCGTTGGCTATGAAAGGTCATCATCGCTCGCTAGTTTTGTATTTTATCAGGCTATAAAAGAATTTCAACTTGTACTTATCGGAACCACGTTATTAATCAAATGAAACTAATGGATTTCACTCTTTCTTACAAAGTAACGTATGGTGTGCAATACCTCCAGGTCACGTCATGTTGCAGCTGTCAACTTTGGTGCGGGTACGAATTTTCCTCCACATTTGGATGATCCCTGTTACCTTAGAAAGACACTGAGCGTAGCTAGAAAGAAATGTGAATGAAATATAGAAAATACAGTAAGATATCTTACCTTATAACTTTATTTTAATGACAAACACCAGACTAATTTAGTTAGATATTTTATAAAACCAGAATGGAGCGTGCTTGTTCTTACAAATGAACGTCTTAAGGTCGTCATTGCAAAGATTGGATATCAGGCTATGTAAAACTGTAATAATTAGCTGTTTGACATTTGATATAATTTTTTCCAAGACAAAGAAGATCATTTCCATGTAGTTTTAAAGCTATACAAACACCGTATACAACAAAGTACTACTCGGTTTATATCCATATTTCTAAAAGGAAAATTAATATTTTATATTTCAGTTTTTGTTATAGGGAAAGTCTGGATGGTTAAGCATATCATTGCCTGTGTAATTTGCGAGATTGAAGTCATAATTTTTAGGCATTATAAATGTTATTCTTTATGGCTTTTGTCAATTTTGAAATATATTTTAAATTTCAGATTATTTTGTTAAATTTTTCTCGTGAAGATTCTCCGTTGTTGTACTCATTATGTTTACGAAAAGTAATGAAAAAGTAGCAGAAGTAAATCAAAAGTGGTCAATTGCAATTGTGTATTGAGCCCTACTAACATGCTTCACTATTCCATATGTGATTAAGGCACATGTTCTCTAAGTTAAAGCCATTTTACTTTGATATTCCATTCATATTATTTCAAAGTAATTGAAGTTATCAATTTTTTGAGAACACATATTACAATAACTGAGGAGATACTGGAGGAGGGAAGTACAGCAGATCTAGTAGAAGACCGAGCCATTTCGTCAGATAAGATGAACTCACTTAGTTTTTATTGAAGTGTAAAAGAGTAGATCATTTGAACATGTCCTTTTCCCCTCTCCCTCCCTCTTTCCACCCTTTCATTTCTTGTGCAATAGGATCAACGAAGGAACTGTGGTTGTCCATTTGACTAAGCACAGAGACCGTAATGGAGACAACCCATCTTATTCCGTGACTTTCATTTCCGGGGGAAAAAACTTGCGGACGGTTCACTTTGGCAAATCCATCGACTATGAGGGCGGATACCGCACTGCGTTTGACATTTTCCGCCTTTTTCTTCGTTTCTGAAATCCATATTACGGGTGGAGTACCACAGCGCTACTGTGCTGAGCAATTTTGCAACTCTGTTGAATTCATTTGTGCTGATGTTGTAATGATCTGCTCGTCATTTATTCTGGCGACTCGTAAGGTAATGTGGTTTAAGGAAATGGCAGGAGAGATGATCTTCCAACCAGCAATGTAAAGCATAAGAATAAACAGAAGTTATCGGTCGTGTTCCTTCTTAATAAACAGGAGGAGGGAAATTGTTGTAAGTGGGGTGAGGATTGAGTGGGCATGTTCGCCTTAAGCCAGCAGTTTATTTAGAAGAGAGCAGCGCTGCTCCATGTGATTGTTCTCTGTCTGTTAGGCGAAGCGTGGGTGTTGTTCGAGATATAACTGTTGAGGGAGGAAATACCATTTAGATGGCAGAAATATTTCAGAAATTTTACTCGACTAGTAGACAACCTTGTGGGTTACCTACGATACGCCAAGATTTTTAACGAAATATAATTCATTTAATACATTGATACATTAAGCTGTATATATTTTCTAATAGCCTGAATGAAAAAGGTGCTGAATAACTGAGGTGAGACCCTATGGGGCACCTCATAATCAATCAATAAACCAGCCTTACTGCATAATAATAATTTCTAGTTTTACCACGTGGAATATCACCTTATCATCAAGTGCTGTCACGGGAAATCGCATCACCAGAGATGATAAATCTTGCAATTCTGTCTAGTATAATTTCCGCCAATAACTCCATGTGTAACATAGGCTATCATATAGAGTGATTAAAAATCATTATTAGTTTTTTAGTTGTCATTTGGGAAAGGAGCTACTATTACAGAACTGTTGTTTAGTAATTGGCGTAAGTTTCAGTCACGGACTTCATAATGGGGACTTGTAACAGATAACTGTTCAGGAAGCAAAATAATTCGTAGAAACGCGCACTTGATTTAACTGACACATTTTTAACATCTTCGCGTTCGTAATCTTGCTGTTCCATGGAAATGTGCTTTTGTGCGTGTGTGTGTGTGTGTGTGTGCGCGCGCGCGAACCCATAAATCTGTCATATGTCTCATATACATTAGTAAAAAATAGATACTTGCTAAAATTCCTTCTGTTTGTCACCATAGAAAATCTTGTTATTTACTAGCAGTGTTCATTGCGTGTATGTTTCCATTAGTTCTCTCTCGCCCTTTCTTCTATTCTCTCTGATCACGATCACACTTCTTATGCTTTCGAAATTTGTTTACACTTTCAAATATATATATATATATATATATATATATATATATATATATATATATATATATATATATATATATATATATATATATATATATATATATATACACACACACACCTAGAGGGGAGGCGTCAGACGTCTTGAGATGATGATGTTACTCCATGCCCTTGTTGAACCCTGTTTGTTCTCATGGCTGTCGTCGTACTACCTGTTACTTAATTCACTGCTTAAGTCAAGAAAGGCATAATTTTGAGAAATTGGAGTCCATACACGACAGGTATCAAAGGGGAATGGTAGGTAAACTCATTAGTGCTAGTGGTAGAAATCACAATATACAGTATACTCAAGGGACAGTACGGGTAAATAGAGTGGTGGAGGCTACAAATCCACACCTGACAGGTTTGGCATCAAGGGGAAGGGCAAAAAAAAAAATAACTCATTTCTACTGCCTTCCTTAAAATTTAAACATTTTGCAAATTTCTTTTGAAATTATAAGATCAAGTTCATACATGCCTAGACTAATATTCAGATTATGGCCATAATTTTCTTTTATAAAGCTAGATTCAATAACAGTCCTCTCTAGTGCATTATTTGAATATACTTTTTCTTGTCCCTTCCCAGTGGAAAGTATATATATATATATATATATATATATATATATATATATATATATATATATATATATATATATATATATACTATATATATATTTTTTTCTTCTTCTTTTATCATGATACTGCCTCGTAATATGTATAGAATGTTTTACTATTCAAGTTATAATGCGTTCTGTGTAATAATAGTAATTGTTGAAATACTGTATGTAGTGTAATGTCAGATCTCAAAAGAGTTAGTGATTTGGGTAACTTAACAGCGTAATTTAGAATTAGCAATACGTTTTAATTATAACATAGTATGTGATCACGCATTTTGTCCCCCTGCAACAAGTGTTCTGTACTCGTGATTTTGTATGTCGTGTTGTGGTTCAGTTGTCGTCGCGAAAAATAACGCATTAACAAGCTAGGGAATGGCAATCGAGTCATGTAACATTTTGTCTCATACGAGAAAAAGACGAATGATTTTGCAATGTTTCATGTACTGTTCTGGAAACCAACTTTGGTTCTTTGTCTTGTTTTGAAGGCGTGCCATTTATGGTTAACCAGCTGCCGTCTGTTTTGATCGTGTTAAGATTTCATTATAAGCTTTGTCACTTACGACTTTCTGGTAAAGACATGTATCTTTTGAGAAATACGAACAAGTGTTGCACTGAAGCACATGGCAATTGCGTCGTGTTTAAGAGTACATTGCTCTGATCAAGTATTGTTCTAATGTGTTAGTTGGCTCCAAACCGTTTTGTCCTAGAATAATAACGTGATCTGGTTGTTTCATTTCTTGCTGGAATCCAAAAGTTTTTTCATTCTGATTTTAGAGACTGTTCGTGTGGTTCTCTCTCTCTCTCTCTCTCTCTCTCTCTCTCTCTCTCTCTCTCTCTCTCTCTCTCTCTCTCTCTCTCTTCAAAAGACAGAAATTATTAACGTAAAATATTTGTGTGGTCACTGGTATTAATCTTAGCTTTTGAGATCTGAATGTAGGAAAAGTGTGTAACGGCACCTAACAAAAAAGTGTGTTTTGTGAATCTCAAGCAGCCGTATTTCAGGTGATTTTGCGAAAGTTTTCACAAGATTGCGGAAGGTAAAGTGAATTTTACTTATTACCATGGTATAATAAGGTGTATTGAGAAATTTTTGCCTTAGTGAAATTGGTTTGGCAAATTTTTTCTTTTGTGTATTTGTGTGTTCTTGTGTTTGGAATCTCTTGATTTTTCACATTTTATATTTTGGTGATCTAACATTTATTTACTTGGCATTTTAAATATTTCTTGATAATTTAACATTGCATACTTGCTTTAATTTTCATTTACTAAGATTTTATTTTCAAATCTTGTGTAATTTTTAATAGTTTAAATTTTGCTTGACTAATTTAATTTCTTGATAAGTTAGTTTTTACGATTTAGTTTTGTCTAATACTTCAACTCAAGAATTAATTAAATTTTGTGTTGATTTCAAGTAATGGTAAATTTTTTCAGATTGTGAATTCTAGTTATAAATTTTGAATTTAAAAATAAATTTTTGTATTTAAATTTTTTTTTAGAAGTGTTTCATTTGTTGACCACCAGTGAACATGACAAATTGTGTGCATAAGACAAAGTGATAAACATGTTTTGTTCCTTTAGTTTTGCTGAAGTGAATTAAGACCAGGGAAACAGTTAAAGTTGTTTGATGGAGTGATACCCTTTTGCTCTAGTATATTTCTTGTTTAAATGTTGATACCTCACAGTTATTTTGATAAACTTAGTTGGATTTTTCACGTGATTAATAAGCTTTTTAAGGGACCACTGATACCTTTAGAGTACTCAGTCGTAATTTTTATTGTTATGAGAGTTCGGGTATCTGGGTGATTGAGTTCTGTGATTAGTTGTGTAGTAACCAGGTACCTGGTACACATCGTGGCAAGAAATATATATACAGAATATATATATATATATATATATATATATATATATATATATATATATATATATATATATATATATATATATATATATATATATATATATATATATGTGTGTGTGTGTTTGTGTGTGTGTGTGTATATATATATGTTATATATTATATATAAAGGATCTACTGGTCACTTTTTCCCAGATACATATGTTATCATTACCTCGTTCAGGTTTCCCAGACTCGAGATCGAATACTCGGCCGGGCATCTGAAAACTTCATCTGTCTTAATTTGGTTCAAGCTTCCCAGTAACAAGTTTTTCCAAAAATATGAAGAAATCGAGAAGTTAGGATGGCATTGTGTTTAATTATATATATATGTATAAATATATAATTTATATATATATATATATATATATATATATATATATATATATATATATATATATATTACACATACATACACTTAATTCTGAGGAATATCCTTTTTGCTCTTAAGAAACCATTGTGATTAAGCAGAGAGTATATTTAGGGGTGAATTTATGGATACAGTGGCTTGAATATTGGCTGGACAATTTCCCCCTACTTGGGGAGTATTTCAAGAGATATAGAATATATTTTAGTGGTGAAACGTAAAACAAAGTAAAAAACATAATTTTATTTTTCAATTCAAAGGGAAAACGTGAGTAAAACTAGAACTCCAAATGGACTTATTAAAGATGAGAAACCCCCAAAAAATCATAAAACTGCAAGTTGTGGGCTGTTCTTTGTAAAAGAAACCTGTTATGGTGGGGGTTATTTTCTTTGCCAAAACTTGATACATGTTCTGGTGGTCTTTAGATCCTCTTGTTGATAGCGACTTTAATTAATATCTGCTCCTTCTTCAGCTGTGGTAGCTCAGTGGTATAATTGGTAAATTGTCACTGAGATTGCCCTGAATTCGATTCCTGCCTAAGGCCTTGATAGATTTGCAGTGGTGCATAACCTTAATGTCTATGTGAACCAGGCATTGGGGGTTTCGTGGTCTCCCAGGTCTTTCTGCTGAGTCACAAGTAGCCAAGTCTTATAAGGTGGAGAAAGGGCTTGTATACTGATCATATTTATACATATTCAGTCTCTATCACATTTTGTGCATGTGCAAAGATCTTTCCATTGCCTCTGCTACTCATTAATGACTTTGAAACTTTTAAATAGCTCAACAATTTTCCAGATATTAGAATGAAGTGACATAATATTAATTTGCATATGACTATGCTGTTCTTCCAAAGAGTTTTTGATGCAAGGTAAACTGAGCATGATCATGTATATTCCACATGCTATTAAACTAAAGGGGAGACCCTCCTTTTATGTCAGTGTGCTTTGCCAGTGTTTTTATCTTCTACGTAGCTCATGATAGGATCACCTGCACTTGGCATAGTTTCTTGGATTGCCTCAAAAGCAGTAACTACTTTGGGAGGGTAATAATGTAGT
>NC_089761.1:64294272-64314272 GCF_040412425.1 Macrobrachium rosenbergii
GACATTTTTGTTTAAAGAAGGTTCCCTTTTAGCTTTGTGCTCGAAAAACTTTGAAGGAAAATTTTTCCTCCATCATGTTTAGGGTGCAGAATTAGAATATTATTGCAGTGGGATTTCTATGCAATTTTAAACGGACAAAAGTAATCTATAATCCTGAGAACATCCATCCACAAATTCGTACGCAGTACTTTTAAGGGGAAAAGAAGAAATGTCATAGAATTTGTGGTCTGGATTGAAAGGAATAGTAGGATTTCCTGATGTTAAGGAACGAGGGAGGGCAGATGGAACATCGAGACCGGATGATATATTTGAAGCATAAACGTAATCAGAGACGGATGGACCCGAAATGTCGCTTTTAGCATTTGTATGTGTAAGTGAAAGTGGGAGGCCATGATGTGTCTCCATTTTGTCAATTAGTTGTTGCTATTGGTGCTACCTTCCACTCCTTAACGTACAGGTTGTTTGAAAATTGTTCGTCATTTATGAGCTATTCACTGCCGATGCATCTCGGAAAAACCCAAAGAACGCGGCCTGGCAATTTTAGGGCGTCAAATCTGGCAATTTTTAAGCGTTAAAAATGACTATGCAACGTCTGCGTCCTCATTTTACCTTGCCAGTCTGCAATGAAAAGAAAATATAAAAAGCGTCCTTTATAGCGTTTCGAAGAAGCAACTACTGATTTCAGATTTTTCGTCTGAAGTTGGTATGCCTCATCACAGAAGGTGACCTTATAATTATGAACTTTTTTCCGTTGTCATTGTGTGTTTGGCAAAGAAAACGAGATTTTTTCCGAAAATTTTCCTAATATATTTATTTTTTTCAGAATCAGCAACTGACTGTGGACGTGCAGTTGCGTTTTTTCTTGTCATTAATTTATCAGAATTACTGAGTCTTCTTTAGTTAAAAATTCTGCTGTAATACCAGAGCAAAGTTGTAAATCTTTGGGCTCTGTGTTTGGATTTGTCTTTTTTCGGTTTTTGCAAAGTTTTCCTTTAATTCTTTTCTTTAGCTTCGAAACAGTGAATATTAAATCATAATACAACTTACTTGTATATCTGTGTACTTTACGAATCAAAATAAATATTTATTTTATATACGGCAAAGTGTGGAATTGTTTTATCACTTCTGGGCTAGCTTGCGCTTAATATTAAAAACAATGTAGAATGTTACTTATGTAATTAATTGCTGCTTTTGTTATCTAAAATCTCGGTCTGCTAACTGAGTCCTACTAACAGTCACCTTGACGACCCTACACGCAGGGTGGCTTTTGCCCTGCGCCACTTTTCCTGCGTTTCTGTTTCAGAATGGTGAGGAACAATTGAGAGGATAATTTAAATGATCTTACTAATCGTTTTGTCTTGAGTGCCCCGTACCCTGTATCATCTCTCTAGTCCTTTTCTGTCGTCTTATTTTATCTTTGGCATGGAATTACGCGGGAAGTAGCTTAGAAGATAAAATTAATCATATTATGATTGGCTATCTAAGAAAATAATCCCAATCTCGCTGCACTATAATAGGATGATTTTGGCCACAAACATGACACGAAAATGCGATATCCCTTGACTTCCGAGTTTTGAACCGAAAGTCTTTTTCTCTTGTTTTTGCGAATCAAATCGCGTACAATGATATTAATGAAAAAGGGAAACAAGAATAAGAAATCTCAGGAAGGATCTAATTGCCCGTTCAACCAATCTTTAAATACAGTATATTCGATTATGTATTTAGAAACTATGTATAAATGAGTATTGATAAGTTACACTAAATGAAGATGTGCGCTCGTAATAGAAATAGCTGGAGTGGAAATGCGTTGTAGAAGTCTAGTTATTTTACATAAAGACCATTGATTTAAATGACAGTAAAATTAATATTCTTTTTCATTAAAACGAAAAATGGCTAGAAATCAATGAATCATTAGAGGGATGAACTCATGAATAAATTGATAATTAGGCGAGCAACCAAATAAGTATATGATAAGCTCGTATACATAATACCACTCATATGCTAAAATTTATCATGAGATCGCTCGAATTATCAGAAATCCATTATTACTATTGGTCATTTTTTGTCGTAAGAGAATACGTAATGCAGATGAGTTACAGAACTGTGGTAATTGAATGGACGTCGGAAATGTTTTGAAACAAATTGTTTTACGAGTGAATTTAAAAAGGAAATTAAAGATCTGCTACCAAGTGTATAACAAATATCGATTTTATTTTATTTTATTTTTTTTTTTTTGCTTTTGCGATTGGGAATTTATGTCATCAGCGAAAAGACTTTTCTGTTTGATCTTTTCCAATTCCGCATCGAGAACAGCTCACATATGTTGACATCACCTTTCTGTTCTCGCAAGGCAACTTGGGTGTGTTTTTTCCTGTTTTCTTCCCGCAAAGCTTCTGCAATATATTCTGTAGAATCAAAACCTTACATGATTGACATAATGAAACTCATTCTGAAACAGTTTTTACAAAACTGATATATATTTTATAACAAGTAAAATTTTAATAATGTGATCTTAAATTGTATTCTTTCCGAGAAATTTCGTAAGGGTGTGCCTATGATCCCCAAGGCTGGTGCACCCCATCAACGAGTGCCTTACTGTCAAGGGGAGCAGACAGTCATCATAGTATGGTGGTATGAGAGCCTGTCTGTTAGACGTGATTGACATATACGCTGACGCCAAAAAGACATCCCCCGTCTTCTAGGCTTGCTGGCTGCGATACGTCCGAGGGGATATCTCACTGGCGAAAGTCCTCATTTACTTTCATCTTGTGAATTCCACTAATAATAATAATAATAATAATAATAATAATAATAATAATAATAATAATAATAATAGGACGGGACATCTTAGATTTAGCTCAAGTTCTACTGTTTTACAAGTTTATTGCTTCTTCTTTTACATTTGCTACCACATGGTTAGGTACCATGGAATAATTTATATTTATTCCTATACACTCAAACATATGAAGTCATTGTGAATTTTATTTGATTAATGAAACTGAAAAATCTGAGAATCTTTAATACATTTTTGTAATGAAAAAAAAAAAAAAGAAAGTGCACCATTGTAGTTATAATACTGCTAGTTACTCCAAATCCAATGCCAGAGCTGGACTTGGAACCATCTGTTAAGATAATACTCTAGCTCCAGGGTACAATACAGTGTTCATGACAATAGGAAGCATTTCCCCATCTACCATCTTATTTGTAAAACCACTAAAATACATACAAAATGAATATTTTTCATGGCGGGGTAATGAAAACCTCGAAGACAATGGTCTCACTTCTTAGCAATTTGAAAATATTCATAAACTGTTTAACCATAAAGCGAAATGTTTTAGGAGATTTAGGGTGACCCCTGATCATTTTAATAAAATATCCTCTGTTAGCTGTTGTGAATGCAAGATACCTTGTGAACCTCGGCAACTTATATTAATTCCTTATGATAGGTAACTGGCAAAACATGTCCAGCTGCATCTCTCCAGGCTTGAATTAGGGGAAGACTTAAAGGCACCAGTGACAAGTCTGATACCGGCTTGGTGCACAGAATTAAAAATTTTCAACCGATCTTGTTTTGATGAGTATACTTGTCGGTCATACGATATTTTGATAAAATGAGGGATTTATACAAGTTTAAAAGTTTAAACAATAAAAGCACCATGATGTATTAACCAGAACTTTCATAAACATTAGGGTTTACCAACATATTGTTTTTAAACATTTAAAGTGTTTAGCCCGTGTCAGCTCGTGGTTTGAAACTAAACCTCAAAAGCAAGTTTTTTTGTACACAAGTGATCTGTTGTCCCTTGATGAATGTGTCAGGATTTGGGTGCACTCCCCTAATGGGACAAAAGTTGACAGTAACTGTCTACCTTGTAGAGAACTTAAAAACATCCAGATCTGCCCTTTTAACATTTTTATTTACTGTGAGTTGAAGCTTTCTCTGTACCATGGTCATTCTTGTTCCAGCAAATGAAGTAAAAAGGTCACCCATGAAAAGCGCACGGTTTTATCATGATGAATAAATGGGGATATCCCACTTATTACCAGGGTGAACGGGGTCACACTGAGTTCACTGCCCTTGTTCCTCCATGTTCTTGGGTTTTATTTTAGACATAACATTGCCTATCTTGATCTGAAAGAAACGACAGGCTATGAATGTCTGGCTGAAATTTGGCAATTTCCCCCATAATCCAGAGTCATATATAATTTTAAGAATTCTGAATCTCCTAACTGTATCAAATGCCTTTTCAAAGTGAAAAACATATGGTCTCATGGTTTGCATGATAGCAAAGGCTTCCTGAATGGAGGACTTTTGGCAAAAATTAACTATCAGTTGTTTGTAGGTAATAAGATCTCTGTCTTCTCAAAGAGCCAACTAAGTCTTACATTGATCATCTTTTCCATTGAGCTGATATAAACATGATCGCAAAACAAAAAGATAGTTGACAGGCAGAAACTTATTTTTACCTGGGTTTGAAAATGCTAAAAAGATGATGGTGAGTTCCCAGACACTTGGGTAGCTGTGGTTTGAATATATTTAAATGATAATATCTATTAATTTCTTGGTATTGATCAAAACATGCCTTATCATAGCATACAGAATTTCAACAAGGTCTTGGTCCTTTATTGTTACATAATCCCAAGGAAGAATGAAACTCTATTTCAGTAAACAGAAGGTTATAACAAATTAATGTTGTGAAGTCAAGTGGCTTGCTTTCTTTATACTGAAATTCAGGGACAAAATGTTCAGCAAAAACATTGTTTACTTTTTAGGCATCTGCCATATATTGACCACTGATTTTAAAACATTGTTAATTTTTTAGGCATCTGCCACACATTGACCATTGATTTTAAAACGTTGTTAATTTTTTAGGCATCTGCCATATATTGACCATTGATTTTTTAATCCGTTTGTGGACTTCGGGGATAAATTTCACTGATACCTTGTAGATGGTGGAGCGCTGCTGCCGACTAAACAAACAGAATTTTTCCAGGATTGCTCCTGAGCTGCGTAATATTTCAAGTATTAGGTTAATGCCCGTTTTGTGGAGTAATACAGAAATTAGAGTACTGATGACCACCAGGGGACCATTTGTCTTCAGAATAAGCCAGTGGTTTGGGAAAGGAGTTCGTTGTTGCTATGTGGAGGGTGTTATAAATCAGATTTCAAGATTACAATTGCATGGCTACTTGTGTGCTAGTCATCCGTTGTCCTGACATTAAAATCAATCTGGCCATTTGTACTAATTATAACAAAGGCTAATAAATGACAGTGTGCCTGTCCGAATGCAAAAATGTGTGTTTGCTGGTGTCAGGGATGCATATAACCTCATATCCCAACAATGACACTAGTTTTGAGCAATGAGGCTTTTCATTATTCTTTGCTAAATTAAGCTCCATGACTATGGTCATGAAATGGGTTTTGATTTTGTCTTGGGGCCTAAGGGCACAAGGGTCCTTAAAAGAATTATGCCTTAATGTAAAAAATAGATCAATGCAAATTTAAAGCTTGGGAATCTTGAAAAGACTGTCAGCTTTTCATGGAATTAATTTCTCTACCAGTGACACCAGTGAAAGCCAACTCACTCATTAGCCTGCATGGCACCCACTTGATTAGCGTGGGACAAGTCATAAGCCACTCACTTAATGAGACTGAGAGTAATGCAATGATCCCCACCCTATATTATTTGGCAGCCCGATTGGACAGATGCCGTGAGTCCTGCTCCTGGAACCAATCCACGATTCATGTCTAAAGGATAGTTTCTCCATTGCAAGATCAAAATGAAAATTAACTTCTCCTTGGTCCATACAGTTTCAGCTGGTTGACGGTATCAAAAGAGCTTTCTATATTAGCTTCGGAAATGGAAATCAGTCCTAGCAGTTGTAAATTCTCGATAATAAGGCTAATCATAGGAGGAGGTAAGAGAGGATGGACACCAAAATTAAGAGAAGCAAAGTAAATAAAGCAAAGTGAAAGGCTTTACAGATGCAGTTGGGGAAAATCCCTGCCAATTGGACAAGGAAATAATAGTTGAAAACGTTATACTCAAGATAAATTATCGAAGCTGGTGAAAATGTAAAGGAGGTAACAATGAGTGAGAGAGAAAGAGTAAAGAGAAATATTGGGATTCAAACCGGGTGAAAAGGAAATTTACCTGGTTCTTGCCCGTCAAATTAGGATGCAAATATTCTACGGCGTAGCCTAGTGACTTCAACTTGGCGTTCTCTCATTGGAAGGGAATGAAAATGACAACTGACGCTATTTCAGAGTGTTAGCTGCCTTTTTGACAGCTAATACTATGATTGAGCACATTTTGAAGTAACTGGTAAAGTGAGGATTACTCATTGCAGGAGTAGTCTTATTTTCTACTTTGATTATCATGAAGACTTCAAATTATTTTCCGAAAATATGGTTCTTATTTCGAAATGAAGAGATCTTCGACTGTCGGAAAATTTATACAAATCATTTGCTTAAGTCACAAATCAAAACGTCTGATTAATGACTTAAAGCGAACTCTACGAAGGTAACAACTGAATTTTAAAAAGTTCGTAAATTTAAGGCCAAGCATGCAAGTCAGAGTTCAGGAGTTCAGGAAGTGAGTATTTGTTGCATAGTTAAAGTTTTAGAATGAAACACAAAGAGTGATTGTTTCTAAAAAATCCTATGTAATATATATATATATATATATATATATATATATATATATATATATATATATATATATATATATATATATATATATATATATATATACACACACACTAGACACACTCTGTTTAGAGCAACAGATAGTCATTGCTAATACTGACGTTTCTCCTCAGTTAATATGGATAGATATAGATCACTGAGCTTAGCTTCAACGAGGCACATTTGTGTGCTCGAAAATTGTCTATATGGTTTTAATAATTGTGGAAACGTTTTGAAATCATGATTTGTTAAAGAATTCAGGTAAAATGTTGAGATCGTGACCAACATGCATTTTGAGGACGTTTTCCCTGTGACGTGTCTTGTCTTTGACGTTTTGCAAGTGTTCATTCAATCAGTGGGTGTTGTGAAGATACTTAGGCTTTTAATTACTATGTATTTTTTTTTTAAGTTACTAAGGTTATTTTATTTTTGCAAGTTATATTTGTAATCCAGAATCATCGTACATCGTTGATCATAGCTAAACTATGATCAACGAAGTGCGGAGAGGGTCATTAACTACAAAGTTGAAATTTTTATATTTTGCGAATTCTTAAATTTATATAATTATATATATAATTTAAAATTTATGTGCCTAACGTATATGTGTCAGTATGTAGTCATTCCAGTCAGCGCAGTAAGTTATGCAGAGGCCAAGTGTTTCCGCTATCATCACAATCCAAGCAAGAACAGAGACAAATGACCAACCACTCATTGCAGTATGACGAAGCAGAGAACATCAGGTGACCTCATTTTTTTATGTTGGCCGTAACGCACTGCCAAGTATGCATTACACAACATCATATTCTGATGACCGACGTCTTTGAGTGAGTAGGTTGGAGAGCGTATAATGCGAAAATGGATCGGGGAGTCCATTCTCATTTGTGTCTGTCTGTCTGTCTTTGCTGTAACTGCAATATCAACATGCCCAGGGGAACTGAATGTTCGTGAAGCTATTTCAGTTTTTACCCCTTGATGGTCACTGCCAAAATATGAGGGTGTTTCCATTTGTGTCTGGTCTTGAAGATTTCACTCATAACTTTTAATTAACCACCGCGCACCGCAGAGTTCAAGTGTTTATCAAATAGGCAATTTTCGTTAAACTTTCGAAGAAATAATGAATGGTGGTTTGTGTATGCGCCGTTTCCTTCCCGTCATCACATATTTTTCCGTTGTAAAGCTTCATCGGCATTTCGGTATATGAGGTTTTCTTGTACGTTTGATAATACATGGGTAATTAAATGGCATAATTATGAAGTTATAACTAATGATTTATATGATTCTTTCTAAGTGGAAAGTGGAAAATGGTATTGTCAAGGAAATACCTGAATAATATAATAAGCTTTGTATTACAAAGATGAAAGGAATTTGTGAAGAACTGTAAACATTCTGATGACGAAGACTTAACCAGGCCAAAACGACATTTTGTTGATGTAGTGATTTTTGGTCAGAGACCTCTTGTGTTTGATAGCGTTGACATTTGCTTGCATTGTTACTAAACCGTATGGTCAATTTTTTATGCGTGTTACACACATCACCCTCGTGATATGTCCAGAACAATATGTTTCCACTTAATTGGTGTGTCACTTATCTTTATATTATAATTATTGCTATTTTATGATAATCAATATTATTTTATTTTTATTCATGCTCAAGTGACTTCTGTATCATCTTAAATGTAAACTGTGTTGTCAAGTTGGTCCTTTGTGACAATCATGAAAAAACACAACTGGTTACCAGAGTGCTTAGTGGTGTTTGTTTGACATGGAGTGAGAGTGCAAACGGGGAACATATCTCTATTTATTTTTTTGTAATAAATATCTCATATGTAAAGATCTTCATTTCAAGAACTCCCCACCAAATCCATTTGTTACATTTTAGTGGCAGTCAGATAGCAGTCAGAGCCCTCCTAACGCCTGCAAGAAGGACAGGAAGCGGATACTATTATGGGCAACTTCGGAAAAGTTTCATCCCTTTGACGTGTTCATAAGCACGGTCTCTTCAACTACCAGCCATGGTTTAGGCAATGCCTGCTAGCTGTGCTCCATGTGATGATTGCAACATAACTTCCGTACCTTCTGAAGACCACCCTCTTCGATGAGACGTCTTGGAAATCTCTGTTCTGTAAAAGCGATGAAAACCTACGAAGATGCTTTGGGTAGAGTGACGGTAGACCTTCGCTACGACATAAGACAATGCTTTTGCTGACCTTCCCCTTGACTAATACAACAACGCAAGATTTTTTGACAACGCTGAATGTGACTGCGCATCGTGTCCTTCACCTCATTTTACTCCTTATATAAGATAAGTAGAAGGGAGTTATTACTTTTTCAAAATGTGCACCTCAACATATATTTTTCATTGCGCTTAGAGACACATTTCGCTTTAAAATTGTGTCCTTGTAAGAGCAGCCATTGTGTGAGATTTTTACCCCCTTAGATTTTTTCAACTCTTTTTATATTTATTGCAAGTGTTTTTGAATTCGGTGTTTTTCTTTCTTGTAAGTTGATATGAGATTACGTTCAGGTGGAGTGTACTCACACAATTAGCAAATTAGCACGTGTTAAGAAAGAAGTGTTAGGAAAAGGGCAACGGGAGGTGATGAAGATAGGAATGTTTTTCACTGTTGAAAATGCGCGTTGAACTAGAGCGCATTTCAAGGGTGTGTTAAGGGTCAAATCATCAACTCGTGCAAGGAATAGACTCATAAATAACGTCCGGAGAAGATCTTCCAGCTGCAAAGAAATTACAGCCCGGATAGATGGTTACAAGAGGCAAATTCTTTTGTAGATTACGAAACGAGATATAAGTATCTGGACAGGATCTTATAAATTTCGGTGTGGTAGCACTCGGGAAGATTTTTAGAATATCATTAGACATCTCTGGGTCAAAGCTAGATGCAGATGAGATGTATACATGGTATATGAAATTAATGTATCCATGCTGGGCGCCAAGTATCATATTTACATTTATGAAAATGTGCCGACTGTTGCAACTTACTATAGTAACAGCCTTATTGTCTGATAGGTTGATTAAATGTTCTGTTGCCAAACTATATAAGGACTCTTTTGTGATAACTGTTGCCCGATCAGGTTAGGAAACATTGTTCTAAAGTGCAAGATTCAGACCACACTCTCATCCAGCTTTGACCTTTCTTGCATTAAACCAAGTAAGACAAGTTATTGTAAATCGGATTGCATAATTTATAATTATGTCACATAGATTTTACAACCGTAAATCAGCACTTAACATGCAGACAAGTAATAGGCTTAATTCTGGCAATACAATAGGAAACAGTTAAAATAATTTCCATAATAACCGTGGTAATGTGAGTGGTGGCAAGAACTTTTCACACGGACAAGAAGAGACCTCTCTGACGTGATAAGAGTTTCCTGAAGGTAAATCTATTTTGGCTGAAAATCTGTTTTGGCTGATCAGCATTTGATGTTGAAAACACGATTATCAATACCACACTATCACTGTAATGAACGTAATGAAGTAGAATTGAAAACAGTTTTCAGATTCAGCTGTTCCTATTTTATCATATTTATTTATCAGAATATTCTTACGAAGTTGGCTGGTATTGTTACAATAAATCAACAGTTTACGTACACTGAAATTTAGTGCGTTACTGATTTCATTATTCTATAATTGTTATATGTTCATCCTGTTGCATCGGGATGTCCATCGGTGTCTTTTAACGGCATTGTCATGTTTCCAGCAAGGAGGGAAGTAAAAGGCATGTGCAGATTTTTCAAGTATTCACGCTCGCTTCAAGAATGTTCAGAGGCGGAAATATCTGTTCCGGAGCATATTACGTATGTTGATGAGTCCATGTGTGTTTGATCCGTTTGAGGAATAAATTAGGGATAGCAGCCAAGGATAACAGAGTTTCTCATATAATTATAAATGAAACACAAGTTCTTAAAGCGAGTATTCCATTTCATGTCATAGTATCAGTCAAAATGGTCGTACCTGGACCAGAAATAATACTTTTGACGGAACTATTCCGTTTGAATGAAACATGTGAAGCTTATGGTTCATCAACCAATGAGGTACAATATACAGTTGTTAATAATAATCAGCGTGTAATATAGGTTTTCAGTCATTTAAATATTTATTTTTGATTAAGCACACACATTTGTTGAACGATGAGGCATTTCGGTAACGAATAATAACTGTTGCTGAAGTAAGTCAGGTTCCAACTTTGAAAGGTGAAAAAAATTTTGAAGCCCATTAACGCTAAGTTACCCACTGAAATCTTTAATATTCTTGTGAGAGAGCAATTTGCGGACTTGTTACGTAGGCTCATGATGTTTGAAATAGGTGTAATTAAAGAGGCGAAGGGGCCTTATAATTCTAATTAGCTGTATTGAAGAAGAACCGAACATGAAGAGTTTGTGTCAGTTCTGGCATACGTACTGCAGAGTTATTCTTCATCGCTCCTTTACCAAATACAGATGATATTTTGTCTATGCTAGGTAATAATGAGTATTTCACTTTTTAGATTTTCTTGGGAAGTTTTCATCAAATACCTGTAAAGGAAAACAATACATAGTATACTGCCTACATTTCTCCATGTGCTCGTTTTGAGTTGTTTAGAATATATTTTGGGCTGAGGTGCACACCTACCTATCACGTTCGATGGAAAGATAACTTTCGTTTTGCCAATATGTTAAGTCTCTATGGATGGTTTAGTTATTTCTATCAGTGCTTTGCAGATTAAGACAGTCCAATTTAGAGCTGAGCTCTCTTAAATGTGGGATACGTTGTCTCAAATTGGTTTGAAGTTTTCTAAGATAAAATAACAGTTATTGTGTACAATTTTTCATTAATAGCAAACCCCCACAGAGAGTTAACAAAGGAAGGTATTATTTTCTTTTTAAATGAGGTTTCAACCAAAAGATAGCTTTTGATACACTTAAGCAGAAACTGTTCCCCCTCAAGTTTAATATTTATTAATTTTTCAAAACCATTTTTTCTTGTCACTTATAGTATGCATCTGCTTGTGGGAAGTGTTTCCGTACAATGAATATTTTTAGGTTATTATATCCGCGTAAACTGAAGGCAGGTGGGTGCATTTTTTATGTCATTGATACAGAAGTCATGGTTACAGTTAATGCAACACCAGGTTTGGTTACAGTTAATGCTTTATGCAATATCAAGGTTTTATAAGTAGGGTAAAAGGTGCCATTTGGCGTCCTGAACATTTGGCGTCCTGAAGAAAGGGTGTCATTTGGCGTCCTCGGTTATTATTATTATTATTATTATTATTATTATTATTATTATTATTATTATTATTATTATTATTATTATATTTTTGCTGAAGAAAATAACATGCATATATAAAAAAAATTACGTAGTAAGTAGGGTAAAAGGTGCCATTTGGCGTCCTCAAGAAAGGGTGTCTTTTGGGTCCTCAAGAGAGGGTGTCATTTGGCGTCCTCAATTATTATTATTATTATTATTATTATTATTATTATTGCTGAAGAAAATAACATGCATATATAAAAAAAATTATGTAGTAAGTAGGGTAAAAGTTGCCATTTGGCGTCCTGGCGTCCTGAACATTTGGCGTCCTCAAGAGAGGGTGTCATTTGGCGTCCTCAATTATTATTATTATTATCATTATTATTATTATTATTATTATTATTATTATTATTATTTGTTATTATTATTATTATTATTTATATTTTTAAATAACATGCATATATAAAAAAAAATATGTAGTAAGTAGGGTAAAAGTTGCCATTTGGCGTCCTGGCGTCCTGAACATTTGGCGTCCTCAAGAAAGGGTGTCATTTGGCGTCCTCAATTATTATTATTATTATTATTATTATTATTATTATTATTATTATTATTATTATTATTATTATTATTATTATTATTATTATTTTATATTTTTACTGAAGAAAATAACATGCATATATAAAAAAAAATATGTAGTAAGTAGGGTAAAAGGTGCCATTTGGCGTCCTGAAGAAAGGGTGTCATTTGGCGTCCTGAACATTTTATTATTATCCTCAATTAATGAAATGACAAATATAGGCAGCTGTTAGCACGCACCTCCACTGAAGAGAAGTCCGCAATAAGGAAAATAGAAAAAGTCTTCTACAAAATAAATGCAGCTCATTTGGCGCAATAATATTTAATAGAACCTTATTATTATTATTATTATTATTATTATTATTATTATTATTATTATTATTATTATTATTATTATTATTATTATTATTATTATTATTATTATTTATTTTTTTTTATATTTTTGCTGAAGAAAATAACATGCATATATAGAAAAAATTATGTAGTAAGTAGGGTAAAAGGTGCCATTTGGCATCCTGGCGTCCTGAACATTTGGCGTCCTCAAGAAAGGGTGTGATTTGGCGTCCTCAGTTATTATTATTATTATTATTATTATTATTATTATTATTATTATTATTATTATTATTATTATTATTATTATTATTATTATTTATATTTATATATATATATATATATATATATATATATATATATATATATATATATATATATATATATATATATATATATATATATATATATTTTCTTTGGCTTTTGACGATCACAATTGATCTCACCCTGGGGCATCTTCGCCAACAAAGCATCACTGAAATGGGGGTTTAGTTTTACCAGGGATGGGCCCTTCCCCATTCTTCGCTCTGTTAGCTAGCCAAGAGCCTAAGGCGTCTCTGCTTTTTTGTGAAAACAGATGATTCCTATGCAGAGTCCCGAAACCAGTTATTTCGCTGCTGACTGTAGGAAACACGCCAGTGCTGAAGGTGTTCCTCGATGCGTAAGTTCCTGCCACACTATAATCCTCAGAAGGTGGGAAAATCAATTTCGCATATGTGGAAGGCATTGCACTTGCGGGATTTTAGGCCACGCCAGAGGTTGCCACTGAGGAATATGTGAAATCGGGATCACTGCTTCCCCACGTCGAGGTATCCAATGGCAAGAGGAGACTTCCCGCTCGAAGCTCTTCCTTCTCGTGTCTCCTACGTCTGCGTTGACCTGGCTTCCTCGTTTTCTGGAAATTGATCATCTGTCTTCACAAAGAAGGAGAGTCCGCTCCATACGGATGAACTGTGTCTGATTTATCCCAAGTTTTGTAATCGGACACGTGACGCATCTGGATTCCAGAGACATTTTCGTCTCCACTGAGTTGCTCCAGTCTTCGGGAATTGTTGGGATTCCCGGGAATGTCAGGGACTTCCAGCAGGTGGCAATGATTTGGAATAATTCTTCATCTCTTTTTCTAACTATATGTATGTATAATTATGTATAATCGTATGTATAAATAAATAAAGCTCCGCTAGAAGATGAGGCTCCGTAAGCAAGGCTCGGGGATTCTCTGGAGACGCTGGAGCCAGTCTTGTGAAAGTTCCCGGAAGGTCGATACGATATGCCTCAATCACTCAACTTCTGTTCACGTGTCTGTGTGTGTGTGTGTGCTTATATAGTGATTCGTTTTCTAGTTTATCTTTTTTCTGAGAGGAAATTTAATGGAAATATATTTTAATTTCATCACGAATTTCAATAATGACGGCTTTTCATTAATAAATTGAATAATTGACAACAGGTGCCAAGAATTTGAATATAAACAGGCGACTTCACCAAACATTTGCGAAAGATAAAGTCATGTAACGTTTGACCTGTTTTATACATGCATACATACATACATACATACATACATATACATATATATATATATATATATATATATATATATATATATATATATATATATATATATACACACACAAAATATATGTACATACTTATACTGTGTTTGCAAGTAAACAATATGTACAGGTTTATATGTATATATACATACATATATATATATATATATATATATATATATATATATATATATATATATATATATATATATATATATATATATATTATATATATATATCATAAACTGGGATCTTGGTTGAGGAGAGAATTGGAACCAGTTTCTACTTATTACTGCCAAGGTACCAAGTGGGCCCAAGTTTATGAACAAAAGAGAAGTTATTTGAAACTTACCTTAGGTTTTCCCTGGATTTACACATACATGATTAAGGTCGCCATTTGAAATTAGACTTCTTTTACAATTAAAAGGGGTTTATTTACAGAGACTAAGGAATTGTGCAAGGAGACAGAACAGAATGCAAAATGGTAACCAATGGGCAGGCTCATTAATTATATACAGTGAGCAATAATGCAGTAATTGGCAAACAAGCAATCTAATCAGGAAGGGACTAATGTACAATTATTCCTGTTATAATAATAATTTGGTTAGGCCAAAATTACATTAAGTGGTCCCAGTTAATTATGCTGCAAAGGTATGGACTCCAGGATGATGGAATTAATTCATAATAAATTCTGTGGGCCACAACGGACTTTGGTAATCAGGCTGCTACCAGGAATGGTTCGAAATTTGAATGGCAGTGTGACTGAGAGGACAAAGATTGTCAATGGAGCAGACGTTATCTCCCCTGTAAGAGAGGTTATGAATTAGCACTGCACACACTGAGAGAAACGAAATCTCCCTATAAATATTACACGACTGCACGTTCTTAAATACTAAACATTACGTAGCCCAGAAGATAATTATAAGAAATCAAGTAATCACAGTCTTTGAATAGTAATGGATTTTAGGCTCAGGCACAATTAACACGTGGTCGCCGTCACACAAAGATAAAACTTCAACACTTGTATCACTTAGACTAATTTGCCCTTAAGTTGCACTGGGAAAGGGATAACTGGATATTTATCACTGGATCTTTTACTGGAACTCAAGGCACATTATGAGGCGAGTTACGGGAGGCCGGAGCAAGACACTTAACAAAGGAAAAATGCTTTGTGGAGGAAGGAGTTAAAGTTTAAAGGAATGGGAAATTTAAGGGGTTCAGGGAGAAGGGAAATGGCTGGCTTACTGACTATTTGCAATGCATGAACCTGGACTAACAATTGCAGGCACCAACAATCAATCGGCCGTTCATCAGAAATACTTCAGTCAGCGTGGACTGGAGATGAAAACGCCAGACATGCGTACAGAACGGAGCCACATCTAAACATCTTCCAGACGGCGGCGGCTTGCTCGGTCCTCAAAACTCAGGCCGATCCTCTGCAAAAAAGCCATACAGCCAGCAACGAAACAGAGGGAAAGGATCCTTAAAGGTTAAGTACTTATTAAGGTCCTACCTGGCCACTAGCCCTAATAAGCCTATTAACCTTCCCAGGCGCTAACTACTCCCACATCACGTGATGGGGGTGAAGAGGGGGTCCCATTGTTCCCCTGATTGAACGGTTGAGGGGGGAAGGGAGGCCTATCTGCTACCCACTGGTGCTAACAGCTCTGATCTGGTTCAAACTATGTCTGTTTTCCTCCCGTCGCCCGCCAGTTTTCCTGGTCCTGACAGTCAGATGAATAGCAAACTGCATTTCAAAATTAATGATGCACAGGCGTCTACATGAGGGAGGGATATATCTTTGACAATATATATATATATATATATATATATATATATATATATATATATATATATATATATATATATATATATATATATATATATATATATATATATATATATATATATATATATAGAGAGAGAGAGAGAGAGAATTGTATATATATTTATATGTATAATATCAGTTCAGCCATAGCAGTTCAGCAGGTGTCTCCTTCTCCTAATCAGACTCTTATCGATAAAGTGGGATTAATAAAAGATAGTTTATATTGGTTCAACTCTTATCAGTCTTACAGCCGTTGATGAGTCGCGCAGTGGGTCTCTCTCATATCATTTCGGAGCCTTGGTACCTTTTACCCTACTACACATTTTTTTATATATGCATGTTATTTTTTCAGCAAAAATATAAAAATAAAATTAATAATAATAATAATAATAATAATAATAATAATAATAATAATAATAATAATTGAGGGCCAAATGACACCCTTTCTTGAGGACGCCAAATGTTCACGATGCCAGGACGCCAAAAGGCACCTTTTACCCTACTAACAAATGTTCAGGATGCAAAATGGCACCTTTTACCCTACTATATAATTTTTTTTATATATGCATGTTATTTTCTTCAGCAAAAATATAAAAATAAAATAAATAATAATAATAATAATAATAATAATAATTGAGGACGCCAAGACGCCAAATGGCACCTTTTACCCTGCTTACTACATAATTCTTTTTATATATGCATGTTATTTTCTTCAGCAAAAATATAAAAATAAAATAATAATAATAATAATAATAATAATAATAATAATAATAATAATAATAATAATAATAATAATAATAATAATAATTGAGGACACCAAATGACACCCTTTCTTGAGGACGCCAAATGTTCAGGATGCCAGGATGCCAAATGGCACTTTTACCCTACTTACTACATAATTTCTTTTATATATGCATGTTATTTTCTTCAGCAAAAATATAAAAATAAAATAAATAAATAATGATAATAATAATGATAATTGAGGACGCCAAATGACACCCTTTCTTGAGGACACCAAATGTTCAGGAGGCCAGGACGCCAAATGGCACCTTTTACCCTACTTTTATACATAGTTATGAAGTAATTATTCTAACAGAAAATAAACTATTTAGTGAATTTTCAAAGGTTTTCTGCGCATTGACATATGATTATACTGTATGTTTAGGTGACACTAATACAGTTGCCGACGCTTCACCTCGGTATTCTTTATTATATATTTGGTATTCTTTATTAAATGATGGTTTTAATTGTAAGTGTCTGGATGATATTTTGACTGTACAGTCTGCAGTGTTCAGTCTTGTCATGATATTTTTGAATCCGTAGGTGGAGAATCGTCGAGTTACGGTATCGAAGTTCGCGAACAGAAGAAAGATTCCATAGTAGAGTAGATTATAAACACCTTGCAAGGTCCTAAGGATTCAGTCTTTTAATAGAAGCTAACTGATGAATATTATTACGCTGATGATGATGTTTTGGTAGGAATCTTCCTCCTAGGTATAGGTGCCTTATGAATACTTGAAGTTTAGTGAGAAATGTTTTTACGTGGTTGCACTGAATACTCATATAATATATTAAAAACACATTAGTTTTAGTGAGAAATAAGTGACAGTACTTTTTTGAATATTATAAATACATTGAGCCTCAGAATTCTTTTGCAGTGGTGCAAATAGATTTATTGACTAATTTTAATGAAACCGGGATAAATAATTAAAATATGTTTATGGTAATTGATGTGGTAATAAGGTTTACAGAGACATTGTGCCAAATGTATCTTATGATGGTTTTATATGTGGATATGGTATTCCGAAGCTACTTATTTTAAGCTGTTCAAACATTGTTGAACGTTTCAGAACTCATTGAACTTTTTATAAGTGTTTGGATGTTCAATACTTAAGAGTACCAAGTCTGTTCGACTTGTGGAGAGAATTAATATAAGGTTCTTGATGTTTTTCAACTTACTATAGGTGGTATAAGATCCAGATCGGGACCAGAAAATTCCTGCAGTTACTTGCACGGTTAATTCTGCGTTTGTTAATGCATTAAGATGTAACCTTATTAAGGTTTGAGTGGATTCAGGGTCACATTTATCTGTTTACAGTTTGAAAGAAATTCCACAACTTGCAAATATTCGTCAGTTCAATTGTCTTTAGATACTAGATTCTAAATTTCGTTAAAGAACCAAGAAGCCAGTTCAGTGGCCGAAGTTTGGAATGAAGTTAGAGGGATTGTTAAACTTTCGAAACCGAACCGTTTAGAGTATTGCATCAGCTGTCGGCGCCGAAGGCTTCATGATGTCGCTGGAACAGAGTTTATAGAGACAGTAATGAAGTGGTTTAAGTGAAGATTATTTTGCCCTGTCATTTGCCTGGAAGAGGTTTGTGTGACAGTCATGACAGCTCATCTTTGTTCGCTTAACTTGAGCTGAACTCGAGAGACTTGAGTCCTGAGGCACATGATGCGTTGAGAGGTTAATTTGGTGGTAATGGATTCTGAATTAAATGGAGAGTGGATTGAATTGGTCAGCTCTTTACCTCAAGGTTTCAAAAGATACCGCTTTCACAGATGTTAGACCCAAATAGGGGAGAGAGAGAGAGAGAGAGAGAGAGAGAGAGAGAGAGAGAGAGAGAGAGAGAGAGAGAGACAGAGAGAGAGAGAGAGAGAAGTAAAACCAATTTTATTTCGTAAATAATGTCTTTATTAGCAAAAGCATACGTAGTAATGGAGTACCTACGTTCTACTCTGCTTACCTCAGCAGCAATTTGCCCTGTGCTGGGAGGGAAAAAGAGATTGAAAAAGAAGCTCTATATCATGCAACATCTCTCCATCATTCATGCAAGAGATCGAAACCTGTCTGGCCAAGCTTTTCATTAAACTTCGAATCCTTTGTTGGACGAAACTTGATAGAGCCTGGGTGTAGTAATTGTGTGTGTTTGTGTGCGCGTGTGTGTGCCTGAGAGACAGAAAGAAGGAGAAGGATGGAGAATAATGAGAAGAATAATAAGAATAATAATACTTAATTTTACTTCTTTCTGTACAGCCGTGCCCACCCCAGCTACTAGAAAGAGGCATAAAGGTCAGCTACAAATGTATTCAACTAAATGTATAGGGTATGGCAGCGGGTACTCAGATACCTGACAATACAGCCATGGGCACAAAACTCGCTTCCCAATGATTCATCTCAAATATATAAAGCATGACCCAGTTTAGCCTTATAGAAGTGCTATACCAGAAATTCATGAATGATCTTGACATCTATTTTCAGCCAAGAGCAGTGGTTCTTTGTTTCTCATTTTTTCCTTTCTAGTCTCACCTGCCTTGTATTTATGTAATTTTATTTATTTCCTTTTTTTCTTTTTGACTGGTATTTTCATCCCTTTTTCACCATTATCTTTGCCAAGGTTTTGTCCTTTTTTCGGACATGTGTCCTAAAGACAGAGGTTTACTTTTTTCTTTATTATTTCGTATGAATGTTTCTGTATCGTAAGCAATGATTATAAAGGCATATACATATTGATCTTGTACCGGTCTTTTAAAAACGAGGTTTTCGTGACAATCTTAAGTATTTGTACATTTTCTTTACTGGTAATTTTGACGGCTATTATAGATAAGAGGTAAAATTTTTTGTCGTGTAAAGATTGAGCTCATGCATCCAGAGTATAGGAAAAGCATAATTTTAATTTAATTGATAAAATGGTAATCAAAGATACTGTCTTTAGAATACAAGCGATCACACACTCAAGATTAGAATACAGAAATGCAAACACTGTAACGCTGCAAAATA
>NC_089761.1:64316772-64336772 GCF_040412425.1 Macrobrachium rosenbergii
TTTTATACTACAAACATAAAGCCACAATTATGATAAAGATGGGCTGAATCTTGTAGAGATGTCTTGACAGGACAGTGGGGCTCGTACCCAACAGCCTGCTTGTAAAATAATATTAGTAAATTTCTCGGTGCCAGTAAAAGACCTCAGATTAAGATTTAAGTTTGTTATGAACCAAAGAGTATAGAGAAGTAAAGAGAGACAGTCGCGGACCCCCGTGGCGCCATCCGACGGTGAGCTCGTAAACTGTGATTGCATTTGTTGTGCGGGCATACATCATACTAATGTTTAAGATGAATGTTAGCACTTTTGTGTTTTGTAACGCTATCTTCTGATCTTTTATTATTATTTATATAGCAATGTGCTAATCTGGATTGATTATTTAAATATTCTATTGGAAAAAAAGGAGTAAATACATACAGCTTATCCTCTCATTATCTATAACTACTGGTGCTAAACCAGGTTTCATTCAAAAGGTTGAAGATTATGGATGAAATGAAATATATGAATAAATAAATAAATAAATTTATAAGATATATCAGGCCAAACTATAAACAAACTGAAACTCCTCCGTTGTAAATTGAGATCTTTATTTTATCGTACTGAAATTGATATCTTTTTTTCATACTTGGCCCGGATGCACTGACATTTAGGATGGTGCAAAGTTAAGTTTTTGTTCGTTACTTTACCTTTTGGGTTCTTTAAGGTTTTTTCAACATTACGTAGTCACATACCAGATCGTAACAAGCTTTTTTTCAAACATTTTCTGCGACTGTTGACAAATACAAATGTTTCTAACCATATTATTCAGAAATTAAATGGAAAACAGGAATATTATCTCAAGGAAAGGCAGAAAAATGAGGACACAAACACCATCGTAACTTAAGACATCGCAAGTATGTTTAGTAAATCTGGGCCTTACACTGCAAGTATACATTTTTCAACATTACAGATGACTGAACTTCATGAGTTTTCGGTTCTTTCGACCTGCGACTAAAAGACTTTCGTTTGCATCTTTTAAAGTGTGATGAAGGGGGATGAGTATAAAGAGGTTCACAATGAAGAACTTTCAGTTGCACGCAGAACAAGCTAAAGACTTTCCTTGCATCTTCTCCTCCAAGCCCGCCACAAGTCTGTAGTGAACTCTGCTTATGTAGTAAATATCAGACACCATCTTCCTATACTCGTTTTCCGTCTGAGTAATCATGTCGTAAAGGAATGTACTTGGCACAATCAGCTCCTCTTGGAAAGGAAAACATGAACAGGGTTGTGTGGATCAAGAGTACTTTGAAGCTTTGTCCTGCACTCTCTACAAGCCTTGTGACGAATCTTACGCACAATTAAACCTGTGATGTATGCCAACACATTGCATCCCTTGAGTGGCAGGTCTCCCCCAGGGAGGGTCATTACTGACTGTACTGATACAGCAATTGGCAGAGAAGAATGTGTAACATTCACTACAGATTTCACAAAACCTGAAGTCCCTATATTGTTCAGAGTTACCAAGAAGGTATCAATGTCTTCTTGGCAGTTAGCACCAGCATTTGGAACCACGATAGCATCCACCATGACTTGGCGGAATGCACTCCTGAACTGACATGCATCTGGGTTGTCCCTGTGCCCAGCCCTTTGTTGGCCGACTTGGTTGAGCTTCAGACTGTCACGATGGGCCGGAGTTCAATTCCTGATGAAGAGTTAGAGGAATTTATTTCTGGTGATAGAAATTCATTTCTCGCTATAATGTTGTTCCCAGTAAGCTGTAGGTCCCAAGTAACCAATTCCTCCACGTAAAATAAGTCTAATTGAAAATAAATTCTCCCCTGTGCCCACCTTTCCCCAATTGTGAAAATAAATTCAAACAATCTTGACTGAGTCTGTTGGTTAATAGGTAAGACGGCTTGTACTTTGAATGTATCTCATCCCAAAAGTGTAACAGACCTTTGATTGCCATCTACCGTCCAAAGAGGCAAGGCAGCTTTCGTGGACCAAGTGCTTTGATACCATCCAACCATGTGAGGCAGTTAATTGGACATTCCTTGTGACCTGATTGCAGATTCATGGCATGTCGCATTTTTGCATTACTGGTACGAGTTCCACTATTGAAACAATTGAACAATTGGTCCATCTTCAACAAAGTCTGTGTACTCTTAAATCAACACAATACATTCTTCATCATGAGCATTTGACAGTTTGCGAAAGGGTATCATGTCAACCAAATTAATTAATTAATTAGATATATCATAATTAAATAATTTAAACAAACTTTTACTTAGCACATTTCTCCTCATATCACACTACACCACCAGTGCACAATTTTTACAGGAAAGTGTGTGTGACAACAGGAGCAGAAGAAGAATAATGTAACAATTCAAGAAAGAAGACAACGAAAGAAGAGACAAGAAAGAAGAATCGAGAAAGAAGACCACCAAAAGAAGAATCAAGAAAGAAGAAATCTAAGCGATTATGACTGCGAGTTTCTAAGGAAACCCAATTAAACAAACAAACACTGCTATATGAAATAGCTAAAGCAGTAAGAGCATGCCTGACTCGCTTCAACAACACTCATTAACCACTGTAGTGTCTAGACAAAACGTGGTGAATGAAACAGCCAAAGCAGAGTCTAGACTACAGCATACTCTTTGGTCAAAGGAACAACGAGAGAATAACCATCAAAATATCTCATAATTATGTTCGTGTGAACTTAGTTTTGATAAAATGTAATTGAAAACATATTACTCACCTTTCCTTGTCTTTGGGAAATCGAAAAAATGATAACTCAGGCCTTTTCTTTCTTGAATTATGGCAACTGACTGCAGCACAGAACCTTGTCCCTGTCATGTTGTTGACATCTTCCAACTCCAATTATGCGCCCGCCGGTAGAGACGCCACCGTCGCCCGCAGTCACAGTGGGGAGGCAAGAGTGTCCTCTCGTTATATCTTGAACTTAGCAGTGAGTGCTACGTTTTTACTGGAGCCACCCTTTTAGTGAAACCAGCTCATTGGTTAAATGTATAACGCACCATTGACATATACTTTGATCACTGTGTTATAGAAGAAGAAAACAAAACAATTAATGTGAAGGAAAAAGGTAAAATGGTTGCTAGCCCAGCCTCACTAGTGGGATGTTCCGAGAACGAGTCAGTAAAAAGGAAGCGACTCGTCCCACTTCCTGAAAATTCACAATGCCTCTTTTGACCTACGCAGTGAATTATGTAGGTGTTAGTGAATCGACTTTGGTGAGTCGCAGGATGCAAGTTTAACACCTTCTGTAGTCACCTTTATGCTGATAACCTATATAAGTGATTTGTCATATATATATATATATATATATATATATATATATATATATATATATATATATATATATATATATATATATATATATATATATATATATATATATTCGTTAAGGTTCAAGGCTCGTAGGTATGAGCGTATCCTATAAGTGTGATAAAAATCAAAGTGTAAAGAGGTTACTGTGGGTATTTCAAAGACGGATATAACTGGTAAAAGGAGGTCACCATTATATATATATATATATATATATATATATATATATATATATATATATATATATATATATATATATATATATATAGTATATATATATATATATATATATATATATATATATATATATATATATATATATATATATATATATATATATATATATATATTATAAATAAGATAATGATGAGCTTAATTTTATGCTGATGAAATTTCTGTTTTGTTACCTTTGGTTTGCAACACAAATCAAATCGCATAAAAGAGTATTATGCCGCACTGAAAGCTTTCGAGAAAGTATGTATATTTTTTTACCCGTGCTAAAGGTAAAATGGTCAAGTGACAAGGATCACCAACTCCGAGGAATGCTGGCAACCTTATCTTTTGGATCTTTTAATTTGCTTCAGTGAATGACTTAAGGTTTAGAAATAGCAGGTCTTCTGTTATCCATTAAGGCTCTCCATTATTTCGATGTCGCCGCATTATAATAAACCCGCCTAATTTATTACTATTAACTGCCTGTGTAAAATACCAGTGGATGTGATTACGGAGCTTGCTCGCGCGTCACCCGGTTCAAATAATGATGTACGAAATGCAAGCACAAAAATAAAGGTATTAAAAATTTCTGAAAATTAAGGTATTACAATCAACATGAGCGATTTTATTGTAACTCAAATTGATTATGCTAAACAAATTGTGCTGATTCTAAATCTTAACGCATCTTCTTCATAGCTGATGCGCAAATGAATTAAGATTTGGACGTTAGGTGACACTGATTTCAATTCTAAACAACTGCATGTCACCGGTGGTCACATGTCAATACCTCCTTTCAAGTTGTTTGCTTGTAAATTTGTTAGAGAAAATAGTTATTTTAATTTCGTTGATAATATCTGTTCAATTCTTTGTAGCGAGTTGTGGATGACCCTTAGAAATAAGATAAAGAAATCAGCTCAAATTAACAGTAATGGACTTAACCTAGGTATTACAAAGGAGCCATTTCAGGGAAATCTAGCTCCCTTTCCGAATTGTAGATTATAATAGGAAACCAAGATTCCCTCCTTCATTTTATATTTTCTTTTTGTACAGATAATGTCGAAAATTTGCGGAATATATGATGCGTAAGTTGCATACACACAAAGATGGTGCTGTAACACTCACATTTTAAAGAGGAGTGATTCGATATTTACCTTTGTCTGCACAAGATGTTACTATTAACGTTTGTTCACATTTATAATCGTTAGGTCTCGCGTATGTTCTTACAAAAAAAATCAAATGCATGAATCGTGCAGCAATAAGCTTTTACTATTGCTGAAATAAGGAGAGAAATGTTGCCTAAAACCAAGGACAACAAAGTTATGTCATTGCAAAACCGCACTGTAACATGGCAGTAACATCTTATCTTCGAAGGTGGTATTTTAAACTTTACGCTTAGCACCTTATTTGACACGACGTATCGAATGTAACTCCCCAGCAAATTCAGAAACTAATCAATTTTGGCTCTCTCTCTCTCTCTCTCTCTCTCTCTCTCTCTCTCTCTCTCTCTCTCTCTCTCTCTGTCTGTCTGTCTGTCTCGTTCCTTCCACTTCTGGCCGGGAGCAGCAGCGTTGCCAACAAACATCATGCACGTCGGGCAACCCTTTTCATGGTCGCCGCTAATAGAGATTGAATTAGTCAGGGAGCGGAAGGGAAGAATAAATGCAAGGCACGGCGGAGGAAGGTGTAGATGATTGGCTTAAAGGAATGAAGGGTTAAAGGGATTGGAGGTGATTTTAGGGCTAAATGGTGGGTTTAAGGGACGCGGGATGATGGGGCCAAGGGATTGTGCGGTTCTGACGGGAGGAAAGAAAGACATTCGGATCTTGTAATAGACAATAAAGTAAATAGGGCTGACTTAATTGGAGAATGTCGGGCTTTATTGAAGGCGGAGGAGGGAGGGAGGAGGGAAGTAGCGCAACAAACGAAGGCATCGTTGTCGAGATGATAAGACGCGGATCTTTTAAGACTGGAATTTCTAGTGGATAGGAATCATTTCTCTTCCGGCTGTTTTTTAGGACAGTGGAATTTTTTATGGCTGTCTTCTATTCCTAGACGATGGTTACAATATCGAATAAACGTAATCACTTTATTAGAGATGCATGTGTTAAAAATTATTTAAATACTATTGTAAAAAAGATTGAAAACTGAGTAGTTGTGACTGGAAGAAAATGGTAAAAATGGACTGTTGAAAATGGTCAAATTGGAAAGCAAATATTCGCAAACGTGAACTTCATTTGTTAACTGTATCAGATTCAGTGCTCTTTGCCAATTTGCTTTTCTTTGTTTCTTAATTTAAGAGTGCCAAAGGAACTGTAAAAGTATTGATCATAAGTATGTGCGTTTTGTGTGTTTTTGTATCTTGTGCTTGTTAGGAAAGAACTAATAAGTTTCCTCTTTTCACTTCTTTCGCTCGAGACTGAAGAAAAGCAACTCCGGGCAAAGAAGTACTTGTCACTGTGATGGAAATATCGAAAGGGGTTTTTAGTTAGATATTATTCGAAAAATGGAATGTATATGTAGGTTAGGTACTCTCTCTCTCTCTCTCTCTCTCTCTCTCTCTCTCTCTCTCTCTCTCTCTCTCTCCGGATACAATTAGTCTGAAATAACACGCAAGCACAATGTGTACGAAACACTGGTAAAGCGCAGCTACTTCGTTCTTTGACGGCAACTTTCCAGGAGTAATGAAATCCATAACAGGAACACAGTGAACCGAATGATGATTGTGACGCGTCTCCTTCGTTCCTGAAACCGATTACTCACTCGTCACGTTATCGCTGTTTAATTGCAAGCAATATATCACCGTCTTCGTACACACCGTTAATTATTCATTCCGACCCTTAGCATCAAGTAAGGGACTGATAACTTTCGCCCCATGTTTCATGCGAATATAGTCCTTATGCATGCAGGGAAATTGGGAGTGATTGGACGCACTCGCTCTTGTAAATAAAGTAATTAAATAATTAAAATACTGCTGTATATATTTTTTTCCATGGAACATGAAATGGCCAAGAAACACAACAAAATACAGGAGGGGTTGGGTGGGGTGGGGGGAGGAGGGGTGGGGAGTCATAGACACTCGGTAATATGAACATCTCATTGGTGCTGTGATGAGAGCCTCGGAAGGAGATGAAATGAAATACTTGCGGACTTGAACATTTCTGCTGAGTAAAGACTTTTAGTAAAATCGCGATAACTTCGGAAAGACTCGTTTCCAGTTTTGCCATGAATGCCTTCCTGTTGCATTGCACTTCTGCGTGTTTCCTAAGTCCTTGAATGAATTTCAGAATTAATTTGCGTAAATATAATTTTTCTATCTCGGAAACTGCCAGGATATTCAAGTACATCCTCTCTCCATGGTCTGTTTGTTTTAGGTGATTAACAATTTGTTTTGATGTAGGTTAAGTAACAAATAAGTCTGATGTCTTTTAACCGGTAACCCATTTACCTATTATTTCTTTCAATTAATGGAGGTTGTATTATTATTATTATTATTATTATTATTATTATTATTATTATTATTATTATTATTATTATTATTATTATTATGTGGAGATATATCTTTCTTTTACAAAGGCTATTTTTGTTGCATCATCAGTACAGTTGCGAAGGGCTTTTAGGAAATATAAAACGCCAGGATTAAGGCTGTGTAATATTCATTATACGTAAAGAAATGGCTAACTTTTTTATTTTGTCAAAGTTACATTAACAACACTTGCAAGAAATTATTCGAGTGATGCAACAAATTGCACTCTCTTTTTAATTTGGTATCTGGATAGTTTCAGTGTCAATGATTGAGCTCCACGCCGTATTTACTTGGACTTAGAGTTAAATAAGAAACTGCAAATTGTTCTAAAAATTTCCATCACTCCTTCATGAAACATTGTATCGATTTTTAACGCAGATCGCAACTGGACCACAATGGGCTTATTCCGAGCTGGCGGCCCATTTTCTCCGTATCCAGCAGAGGATTTTGTGTAAGTATGATTATCCAGTAAAACCTCCTGAGATAATGTTTAGTTCCATGCATAGGGCATTCACGATTTCTTCTTGGGTATGTGGTCAGTTGGCAATCTTCACTCACGAATTGCTGGTAGTCTCTTCGCTCTGCAGATGTTTATCCTATGGTGCTCGTGAAACAGTAATACCCTTTTATGTGGCTGTTGGTCAGACAAACACTAAGCACTCAAACGATGGGCTGGTTAAAATCGTGTCATACACACTTTATATAATATATATATATATATATATATATATATATATATATATATATATATATATATATATATATATATATATATATATATATATATATATATATATATATATATTATATATATATATATATATATATATAATATATATAATATATATAATATATATATATATATATATATATATATATATATATATATATATATATATATATATATATATATACAAACATACGTACATACATCACATGTATACATATACATTCATATGGATATATATATATATATATATATATATATATATATATATATATATATATATATATATATATATATATATATATATATATATGTGTGTGTGTGTGTGTAATATTTAGAAGCTGTAAAAACCAGTTCAGTGAGAAATAAAACTCCCATTTAATGAAACAGATTAAGAACGGAAGAACACTACATTTCTAGTAGTATCTCCAACCCCTTACGAACAACAGTGGCTTTGATATTATATGCAGGTGAACTAAGGACTTTCTAAATGATAAGCCATCAAGGGATATAAAGTCTGTTACGTTTTGGGCATTTCTGATAGGAACCAAGAGAACATGTAGATCTTATTTGGTTTCCATGGCTTCAGACTGGTTCATGTTGTTTGTCTTTTTTATTAAAGTAGCCTTGAGTACTTACCTTAGAAACGAAGCGTAACCTCTGTCAATAATTTGCGACGCTTCCCAACTGATACCTGCGGTTGTGATTATTTTATTTGCGTGTCTGCCGATCGGCTGTGTTTGATTTTCCTCTGGGAAGGGCGCCTTCCCTGAGAACCTTCCCGCGAGACCCACACAAAAGACTTGTATTCCTTACCAGCTATTATGTGTACTCCAATACATATGTGTTTTTCCTTCTCCCGTAGACGTTAGTGACTGGACATCCTACACTACTAGGCCAGCTGGAAGCAAAAGACTGTCTTTCCTCACCGTTTCACAGAACATCTTGGTACTGTTCAGCTTTTTGGGATTATTGCTGTTTCTCAGTCAGTTCTCATTAGGGAGACAAAAAAGAAAAAAAAATCTGATTCGATTCGCAAACCGCTTTTTCAATGGAATAGTCTGGGCATTTTAAGGAAGACTATTGCTCACGAATGATATTAACATGCCTTTTCATATATTCAAGGGATCCACTTCTTATGGCGCATAAAATGAAGTTGTTTGTTACTCCAGCCTTTACATGATAATCAATGTAATTGCTGTAAGGAATGGAGAAAGTGGGTTTTCTAAAAACGGTGAATTTGTAGTTTTGTGATATCCTGCAGTAAATCCAGGAAATGAATTCTACTATCCTTTTCTGATTTAAATTTAATACTCGGTACGAGGTTGTTTGATTTATTAAAGAACGTATTAATTTCTATCAGGATCGAATTCCAAAAAGATCAGTATGTCGTCCGCATATTTCACTCAGACCATAGTAGGTGTATTATTACGGTTTTAAATTACTCTTTTTATAGATCTGCTAGAACTGCTACATCTGAATTTCGGTATTATAAAGACCACCATTAATCTTGAAAGACATTATTGAAACCGCATAGTTCCACAAGTTTAAAGGTTCTCTCCGGGCTAAGCGGCGAGCAGTCATCATACAAATCATATTTACTAACCAAAAAATTCTTTTATGCAAACACATTCATAAGGTTTAACGTAAGAGGAAAAAACTTCCCCAAAAAAGGATAAGTTACAATTACGAAGCATTTCAAGATTTCACGTATATTGGACCTGTATGCATGTAAAATGATCGGAATACTCTCTCATGTGTTTTGGGAAATCTATAAAAATACGAAATTCTGGGTTAGGTCTCTGCATTATTTCCAAAAACTCTTCTCCTGAGCCATTCTCCAAACATCTCTACGTAAATCAACGGAAGTGTTGTCAAGAGTGCTTTTTGTTAGTTTCTCCTTATCCTACTGGTGCTTCTGTTGCATTTTACTGCTACTCTTGCTTTCTGTTTTTCTTATGCCTGAGCAGAAATAAAGGATTGCTCAAGATTTATTACAAGGAGAGTCTTTTCACTCAAGAGGATTTCATCTTTAATTACAAATATGAATGTCCCTTACAAAAGTCTAGACAGCAAGGTCAGTAGAATTCCTAAGGAAACTCAGATCACTGGAATATTTTAAACATTAATAGGAACTAGTAATCTTTCCTACCTCTTCCTACATTTTAAGCATTCCTTTAATGAGACTGATATGGTATTAAGGATATTTCATGGTACCTGCTAGCTAGTAGGTGCCATAGAATATATTTTTCTTTTCTCTCATGAACGTTCTCGTTAAATTCTGAACTGCTACGCTTGATGTCTCTTTATTGTTTAATGCTTCTCTGAGTAACCTGCCTGGTCTCTTACCATAAGTACATGAAGTAAAAGTAAACATTGTTGTGGAAGTTTCTGCACGTGACCCATCCACGATTCAACAGTTTAAGTGTGAATGTGGCAGCGATCGTTGTTTTCTTTTCTTAGGAGCCACCTCCAGTTAGGTGTAATAATTTTATGTCAATTAAGAAGCGAAAAATAACCATAGGTTATTTATTGAAAGGTGTCGTCTGAATTAGCGAAAACTCACAATCTAAGTTGCAAATCTTTCTTGCGTCAAACGGATGAGATCAAGTATACAGGGCAAAACAAATCAGACATCACCTGGCGGTCATTTTTCGTCTGAAGGTGCCGTCACATTTCTCTAAACCCTCCGCTAGAAAGCAACAAGTTCTCACAGCTTCGTCACTACTTGTCGATATGAATCTCAGTCTAGCTACAAGCTGTAATAATGATAGACGCTATTTTTATTTCCGGATGTGTGTTTGATTTCTTCTCTTTTCTCGTTACTTTAAAGTTTTATGTGCTTAAAAATAAAATCCTTGAAGCTTTCATAATATAGTGCATAGCGTTATTCCGGAAACATAGTGATTTTTTTTCTCCGAGTTTCACGTACGTTTTGTGTTTGGCTTATTTATTTTATATATAAGATTTGATCTTGAAACACATGTATACGAGTTCATTCACAATCTGATAATCGCATTTTCACTCTCATATTTAAATAAACAAATAGAGGAAGGTAAACACGCCTACCTGCAGTCATGCATCACTACAAATAGTGCATGTGCGTATGCGACAGACGCGCTGTCATACCTATAAATGCACATGCGTACGCTTGCCACAATGCTTTATTGCTCTGAAGATAAATAGGAGAAAGTTGCAGTGACAAGCACCAATCTTTTACAGGCACATAAACAACTGAACAATGCTCCAACAAGCAATGCAGTATAATGCAGAGAGAGAGAGAGAGAGAGAGAGAGAGAGAGAGAGAGAGAGAGAGCGCTACAACGATAGCGGTATTATTGACAAAAGCGTCCGGTCGAGTGCGTATTGTTGGTGCACTTCCTGGGATGATGAGTGCGGGGTGGGTTGGTTTTGGAGGCGGGAGGGCCGAGGAATTAATGTCTATATTACTAGGGGCAGATCTATCATTTTCGCTGACTTAGTAAAACATGTACCGGGTTTCGTTTGGTTTTTTGAACTAACAGTCAGTCGTTTCTTATGAGCAGGGAGAAGAATTGATGGGGAGTGGTAAGAGGATAGCCATGGTGATGTGTGGCCGATTTTTTTTTTATGTATCTATTCATTCTTTTTTTTATGGCGAGTGAATGATTTGGCGTAAAAGATATCAGGCGTTTTGTTCAATTGATGCTAATGGTTATGGACGGCGGAGAACCTAATGTTTTGAAACTAGGAGCGAATAACAAGGCTGGTGATGCACAGGCTTCTTACCGACGGTATTGCCTTCGCTTCTGGCTGTTCCCATTAACGTTATGGATAGTCATTGCCTGTAATCAAAACAATTTTCATATTGCCCATGATGGCAAGTGGAGCTTCCTAGATGGAGTAATGCATTATTAATGAGGTTTTGGGTTTTATTGATGTTCTTTATCCGTTTGCTTTGTATAAGGACTCTCACAGTAAGAGAGTAATGGGGGGACACTCTTACTGCGTTAATTAAAAAAAATAATAATAACATATGTACATTTAATTGCTATATTATTTGTGTAAAAAGATGTTAATGTTTTCTTGACCTAAATTATTACTGTTACGAACACGTGTCAAAAAATTTGCACCGTTGGGTTTCATAAATATTGTGGGTGTAGTTTAGCAAACAGTTCCTTTTGGCGTTGTCGCTTTTGCTGTGTCAACGACAGGTTGATATCAACTGAAAGGTTATTTATTTCTGATAAACACAACATCTCTTAATTGTTCCATAAAAGTTTTTGTTTGTGAAAACGGCGATTTATTATATTATTAGTAATTTAGAAATAACAATATTATTAGTAATTTAGAAATAACAATCAATACGGTATTCATATTATCGCTTCTGATAACCCCCTTGTTTTGGTCAGTTCAGTTAAACCATAAGCTAACTTTTTCTAAGAAAAATAGCTGAGAATTTAGACGCGGATACCAAATGGACTCAAGTTTAACGAGCAAGTCATATTTTCCGATGAAAGATGCTCATGCAGAAGGGAGCGTTCATGAACGCCGAAGAGAGCTGTGCATGAGGAAGCCCAGACAGACTCAGTGAGTGAGAATGACCGTCGTGAAGAGACCGAAACTAAACACTGCCTCTCGTTTTCCTCGGAGGAATCGGTCGGATGTTGAGTTGTGCTGTCGAGACTGGGTTTGGGGTCATTGTGGGGGTGGGGAGAGGGGGACTGAGCTTGAGAATAGGTGGAGGTGGAGGCGGGAGACAGAAAGCAGGATTATAGAGACGACGATCGTGTTGGCAAAGTGCTTCTAATAAGCCGAAATGAGTTGGAATTACGGACATTATGCACTGCATCTTTGTCGCCGTATCGGCAGCGTAACGGATCCTGTATAATATGCGGATGTTCGCTCTTCGCTCTGTGGCTATTTCCAATTCTTCATGGTCCCCTCAATTTTTGAGGAGTTTTTGTCCCAAGTTATAGATTAAGTCATTACTACTTTGTACCGTAGGATGTTATGGAGTTATTTCTTGATTTATACGTCCGGAGAATTCTTTGTATTGAATATTTTTGTGATGCGCTGTTTATTAAAGCTTGATGCCAGGCTAAGTGACATCATCGGATTTATGATATTTCACTCGTCACATGTAGCCTAATTGGTCATGTTTACAAAAATTAATTGGAAACAAGATGACCGTTTTTATTCATACCTCAGTGTGTATAAACATGCATACACACGCGTAGGCACTCACACAAACACATTCACACACACACATATATATATGTATATACATATATACATACATACACACATATATATACATACATACATACATATATATACATATATAAAAATATATATATATATATATATATATATATATATATATATATATATATATATATATATATATATATATATATATATATATATATATATATATATATGTGTGTGAGTGTGTTTGTGTGTGTGTAAATGTACGTGAATTGTACACATGAGGTTGGGAGCGAGTTAAAAGGTGGAACATTGCTGATGCCTATGCCAGCACATCCATCGTTCATTCATTTGCATGCGAATTGTTCTAGACACATGTGATTACAGTCCAACTTGTTCATCCATCCAATCACCGGTGATGAAAGAAGTCCAGTGTTAAATAACCTTGTCCAACATGAACTCCTCTCCCTCCGCCCCCCTCCAGCACTGATATCTGAGAATCACCGGACAGAGAGAGTAGAGATGCTGTGGGGCACATTGTAATGACGCCCCGCGATACCCCAGATTGCATACCTATCCCAGGGTCATGATGGGAGCTGGGTATTACCGCACTGCATATGCCAGACCTCGTTTGCATGATGAGTGATGGAAGAAAACGCATAATCCTTGTTTCTTGCCTCCCTTCTTTTCTCTCATTCGCTTTCTGTTTTCCTGTCTCCTCCTATATGTGGATGGTAGAGGTACTGTCTGTTGTTCGCCGAAGGGAAAAGCGATGATACGTCCATTTCACTGTCATTTTGGTCAGTTTACTTGGTTAGCGTTGACGGTTTGGAAGTTGCAAGATAAGAGCACGCCAGGCAAGAGGGAGTCGGTAAATCTTTCCATACAAGTGCTTAGGGTTTCACATTCATCCGTATGAGGGAAAGAGAGAATTCAGCCACGAGTTTCAAAATCAGGAGTAAAAGAATTATATATATATATATATATATATATATATAAGAGAGAGAGAGAGAGAGAGAGAGAGAGAGAGAGAGAGAGAGAGAGAGAGAGATAAATAAGAAAATTAAAATTACAAAAATCATTGAGAGACAAAGGGAAGTGCAAGTTTTGCTTTGACTGTGAAAACTGTAACTGCAAAGAAGTCAAAAGAAAACAGAGAGAGAGAGAGAGAGAGAGAGAGAGAGAGAGAGAGAGAGAGAGAGAGAGAGAGAGAGAGAGATAATAATAAGAAAATTAAAATTACAAAATCATTGAGAGAGACAAAGGGGAGTGCAAAGTTTTGCTTTGACTGTGAAAACTGTAACTGCAAAGGAGTCAAAAGAAAACAGAGAGAGAGAGAGAGAGAGAGAGAGAGAGAGAGAGAGAGAGAGTGAGCGAGCAGGTCATCATTCACTGGTGATGGTAAACACAAAGTACATATTTTGTCCTTGTGGTATCATGTGAATCTGTGATATGATCTCAGATGTTTATCCAAACGAGCAGATGATTAGCAAAGAATCTTGCGTCTCAAGATGATGAAGTACAGTATTTTTCATATTAAGAACTCAGACCCATATCATTTAGATGGTCCTTTAACCGTAACAAATGGTGCCGTGTTTGTTTTCTCTCTCTTCTCTCTCTCTCTCTCTCTCTTCTGCTTTTATTTTTTAGGAGAGTTGCGTGGATATTATAGTTTTGGAGTTTTAACTTAAGAGTCGCTCATTTCTGAGGGCAGGGGTTTCTGCTGGCAAAGTCTGGCCTACTCTAAATTAAGTAACATTCTTTAAGCCTTTAAACTTTCTGCCACTATGTTTTTTGTTCTTTTCATGTTCAAGTACTGCTTAGAGCAAGTTAAAAGTCACAGGCATAACAATGTGTTTCCAAAGGTTGCTGTAAAAGAAAAAATGCAAACGCTTCTTTTTCGGGATCCAGAAAAAAATCCAAAAATCGCCTCCCAACGAAGTAAGTTAAAAGCACGCATGTTAAATACTTTTCAGAACCTAACTGCAATTCATACATTATAGAGAAGATTACCACTAATTATATTCATGATGCTATATTTAGTATGTACTTAACACGTGTTATGTGAGTTGGCCTGGTGCCAGCCCGGTCTTCCTTAGCATATCGTATGAAAATCCTGTGCGTGTTACAGATCACTTGATTTCTTCAATACATTTTCTAAGGCAAAACTGAACATTTTTTATTACTTGAAGATAAAGCGAGACCTAATGTCCATCTGTTCTAAAGCAAGAAAAGATCGAATCCAATGTTCTGGGGTTATCCGTCAGTACACTCAAGCAGCAAGGGCCCAGTCAGCATTTGGAATGGTAACAAGCACTGAATGTCACACTCAAAAGCTCCTTCGATTATCTAGTCTGGGCATAGACATGGGGCTATCAACTTCATTCGAGAAATCAGCGAAAATCAAAAATAATTTCAATTAGTGAGGGATCCTATGCACCCTTTAGAGCCAAACCTCTGCTATTAAACAGAAAGGCTGTATACCCTGAAAACCTGTCCTCCATATTTTTATTTATGTGCTTTAAATTAGAACATTTCGTCTTCCTGTCGTTCGCAATGTCTCCACTGGTTTTAATTGATACTGTCTAAAAAAAATGTCAGAGTTAGAGAGACGCTTCATAATTTAACAGTTTATGTAGAGACAGAATATATAACAATGGTGTTGGCAACAGTTTCTACAACAATCTAGCATCTAACTTTGGGAACGAAATGAGAATGTTCTCTCTCTCTCTCTCTCTCTCTCTCTCTCTCTCTCTCTCTCTCTCTCTCTCTATATATATATATATATATATATATATATATATATATATATATATATATATATATATATATATATATATATATATATATATATATATATATATATATATATATATATATATATATATATATATATATATATATATATATATATATATGAAGTTACAAGCTAATTTTCTGTCGGAGAGGAGAAATCACAAGCCCCAGCTGTCTTGTTCTGAGCTAGTCTTTCAAGATAAGCTTGCAACATCAGCAACGTCTTTAACTGTGGTTGTAACCACCACAGTCGTTTAACTATCTAGTACATTTTTCACCGCTTAGGTTAGGAGAGACTGGTTTTTTAACGGAGCATCTACCCACATAATGAAATAGTGTCTGTTATTATGTATTTTTGTGCCCTTTTTTTCCCATATATGAACAAAAATTCGTTTTTTGTTTTGTTTTTTGGCTTTCCGTTTTTGCATAAAGCATTCATAATTATTTTAGTATGGTCATGATATACTTCCTGCATGCTAAATGCAGCCAAAGATTGTAAATCGTTGCTGGTAGTGGAGATTGCTGATGTTATACATTAAAATGTTGGTTAAGAGTACACGTTGGTGGCAGCAGACGTTATCGTGATTAGCTGACGCTAGCCTTTGTTGCAAGTTTCCAGTGGCGCATGACTGTTGAGTTACACTAGAAAAGCTTAAGGAAAACGGATGAACTATAATCATGCGTGTTGCAGTAAGCTCGTGTCTTCTTCTTCTTCTTCTTCGAAATCGAATCTTTCCTTTGATATATATATGGCTGATATTGTTATGAATGGGAGAGAAAATTCATGGTTGTCAAGAGTGTGATAACGCAGGCGCTGTCTTTCCCTGTACTTAAAAGTTTTTTCCAACAGTCCGCTGTGATAACGTCACTAAGGAGAAGACGAGAATAATGATAATAACAACGGTGTGAGGAATAGGAGACCACCGTGCCAGCCTCGGAGGACTTGTGGGCCTCTGCCATATGTGTTACGGGCCGGCACAATCTATAATAATATCCTTATTCCTACCTGGAAACAACTTTATTACATCTCATCAGTCTTGCCTTATTCTACCTGCCGCTATTTATGATGGGGGAAAAATAACGCAACCTGCCTTTTGCGTCTACTTCAGTAAATCTATATCCTTCCTTCTGGATCGTAATTATCGCGTAATTACACATTGACACATTCTAATGGATTTTAAATTATCCCTAGCCTTTTGCTATACAGTATATGTATATATATATATATATATATATATATTATTTATATTTATATATATATATATATATATATATATATATATATATATATATATATATATATATATATACATTTATATATATATATCATACTATATATATATAATTATTTGTATGTATGTTATTTACCCACATAATTGTCTCTTTCCCTCGTTCAGATAAAGCATATGGACATGAATAAAAACATAATTTTTTCTCTCTGTTCTGTATATGTTCTCCCTTAGAATATGATACCTTTGTAGCTGGGTAGAGTGATCGTTTGAATACACTGACCAACACCCGGTCATGTTTATGTATGAATACAGGCACAAGACGCAAGCTTGCATGTTGTAAGAGCGGCGTCTGTGAGTGAGAATTCAGCACATCTTTATTTTTATATTCATATTTTTCTCAGTTATTTTTTTTTCCATTCGCCCCACTTGTTCCTGTTATGCTAATGATCAATATATTTTATGAAACTGCGTATGTTTGTCCGGGGGACACAATGACCTTCGTTTCAGGGCTCAGGGAACACCTGATTTTATATCTTTGTTTGTAGCTGTAAAATCGAAGAATTCCAGCAATTCGGTTATTGTCATGACGTGTTCGTGGTGTCATTATTACAGCATTTGATTGCCTTAATTATTGCTGTTATTGCAGAACATGTGCTGTATATCAAACTTCTCTTGAGCATACATGTGTGTACCTTTACTCACGTTATCATTAGAATTCACTGGTAATATCCTGGTTCGTTTTGTATTTTCATTGTGAGGTTTTCTTTGCCTTGATGGCTCAAGGGCAGTAAATGACATGGAGTTAAAACTGACTTTGCTTGTTTAGAGTGACAAGTAAAATTCAGGAATATACTCTTAGTTGTAATCAGCCAGTTACCAAGTAAAAACTGTTTAGAACAAATGCACATAAAAAATTTACATCATGGCATTTGTATTATCCTTTATTACTAATTGTCTTATCAGATGGATGGGCTTGACCTTTTTATTTCACAAATAACGTCACTCGACGTGTCAGTTAAGCCATCTGTCCAGAGTCATACTTGCAGAGGCAACCATCGTATAATAATAGCACAGTTTTCATCAACAAAGTAGAAAGTATATTACACGTGTTTTTGAGTGGGCGGTAGAACAGTGCGTAGATTTTAAACTCCTTTGAGACGAATGCCCGTGATACTGGTTTGCTTTATATATTTTGAAGCATGTTCAAGCTTGATTACCCTGGCGAAAATTAGTAACTGACATAAGTGCTTTCATGCAGATGTAACCTCACGGCAATGAATTATCTTCACATGTCATTCTAAGTGCCTTGCGCAGTTGTGGCTTAAACCTGCGGCGTTGTTAAAAAAAAAAAAAAAAGTATGTAGAATTGTTTTCTCCAGAATGCAGTTTGATGACTTGCAAAAGTCAGTTACCATGAGAATAACATGGAATGAAAAAGTGTTAGCTTCGCGTAGGTGAGCGCAGTAATAAGGAAGCTGACAAATTAGCAAAGGAGATGTAGATATACTTCCAGGGTGATGTCAACTTTAATGCAGGGACTTCTTGCCGCAAATCAGAAGTTTCGTTAAGGGCGTATGGCAAGAGCTTTTGAATGAAACAGGTGAATTCAAACTGAGAGAGGGCACAGGGGTAATACCTCCCTTGGAGTTGTAGCAATATACTGTACCGCTTGCAAATGGGTCTCCCCCTCACAACGCAAAGGGGTTTTGAAAGACAAATGTAAATCAACTGTACTGTGATGACTGCCTGGTTCCTGTGACAATGAGACACTTTTTAGTTGAATAACCCGATCTCGAGGACCTTGGACATAAACTTTTAGGTATTTTGCAGAAGCTGGTCTTGTGTAATAGATTTAGTTACATATGTACTCTTGCTTTTTCAGAGGCAAGACCTTGGAAAAAGATTCATTTTACATTGTTTTAAATTTGAATTTTATGTCCATGATTTTGATTGAATTATTTTTATGCATTTATTTCATATATATTGAAAAACTGAATGACATTAAATGTAACCCTTTGATAGATATCGGCATGAGTGACCTGCCAATGAAGAATCAGAGGAATTTATTTCTGGTGATAGAAATTCATTTCTCGATACAGTGTGGTTCGGATTCCACAATAAGCTGTAGGTCCCGTTGCTAGGTAACCAATTGGTTCTTGGCCACGTAAAATAAATCTAATCATTCGGGCCAGCCCTAGGAGAGCTGTTAATCAGCTCAGTGGTCTGGTTAAACTAAGGTATACTTCTTCTGTAATTATGACGCAAAATAACTTAGAAGCATTGATTCATTGTTCTGTGCATTGTTTTGAAAGTAATGAGTTCAAGTTTTATTTCCCTTTCCCATTAAAACTGCTTGATTTCATTACAACTCATTTTATGCCTGTGGCAGGTTCAAGCTATTTGTATCTGTGACCAGCGTGGAACATAAATCATCTTTAGTTGGGAGCAGTATTCCAATAATTTCCAATTAGTAGCTGAGTGTGACAGGGCGCCATCATTAATATTTCTGTTCACCGATTAAGCAGATAAAGAAATATGTGGAACCGCGAATCCACTCCCTGGGCTGAGTTTGTTGCAACATTCTTATTTATTCCACAATAAGAAATGCCCTGAATTCATAAATAGTCCACGCCCGCTGACAAGGCTCTTGTTACAACACCCTCTTGCAGAAGCGACGCTCAATGAAGTAATCTGACGAATGAATCGATAGCAATTAGAGAACATCGATAATGATGCCGTCAGTCATCAGGGAACAAGGACACGAGAGCAACATAAATAAACAAGAGCAGCAACAGCGAGAGAGAGAGAGAGAGAGAGAGAGAGAGAGAGAGAGAGAGAGAGAGAGAGAGAGAGAGAGAGCAACAAAGGCACCAGCCACCAGAGACCAAAACCTCATTCATGGTCGAGCGATTCCATCGTAGTAAACAGATGGGAGCCTCTCATTCTCAATAAATTAATAGGCTCATTCTGGCTCGCCCATTAAATTGATTCA
>NC_089761.1:64341772-64346772 GCF_040412425.1 Macrobrachium rosenbergii
AGACCCTGAATTTTTTACAGAATAATACTCCTTGAGCCTTCACCATTCCCATGTAATAATTAGACTGTTTTGGCTCAACCAGTGATCGTGTCCCTTTCTCCATACATTACAGAAGGGGTTTGTGAAACGCTGTAGAACATCTGTATCCTTTTGTGACCCTACGTCCATCAATGAAGCCTTCAAGCTGATTTTATTTGTCTCATCATTAATTGCGTGGCACTCTAGTTATTTAATCTTGTATCATTTCACTTGAGAGATGCCAAGAGCCCAGCATTTACGGCTCTTTGTAACTGATCTTCTGATTTATGTGAATGCATCCAATTAACTTATACCTGGAATTTCACTCCTGAGTCCTGCCATTTACTTGAATCATAATTCTCCTAGTATTTATTTCTTGCGCAAAGTGTTGGTTCCCAGTTAGATGTGTTGACTTCCAAGGTGAGAACTTGCAATCAAACCAACGCTTGTAGAAATATATATATATATATATATATATATATATATATATATATATATATATATATATTTATATATATATTTTTCTACAAGCGTTGGTTTGATTGCAAGTTCTTATCTAGGAAGTCAACACATCTAACTGGGAGCCAACACTTCGCACAAGAAATAAATGCTAGGAGCATTATGATTCAAGTAAATGGAAGAACTCAGGAGAGAAATTCCAGGTCTAAGTTAATTGAATGTATTTGCATAAATATATTTATGTGTGTGTTTGTTTGTGCGTGTGTGTGTGTGTGTGCGTGTGGCCACTGATAAGATGATTACATCATCATGAAAGAATGCACGACCTGTGCTATCTGATGCCACTAGCAGATGTTTTGTAATGACTTCGAGAGGAATTACTATTTGTATTACGAACGCTGAAGTGTAATCATATTAAGGGAAAAATATCACTTTCAGTGTAAACTACTACTAAGGGATTTCGTATGAAGCCAAGCAGCTGGTGGTACTAATGATTCAATTCTCCCCTTTGTAACAGCAACCCATATGGTTTCATTAGGTGTAATTACATTCGTATCCTTCGTACATCGTAAATTACTCTTTATACCCCTAACCATGTTTTATAATTTATATATATATATATATATATATATATATATATATATATATATATATATATATATATATATATATATATATATTATATTTATATAGGCTTATATACATATATATATATATATATTTATATATATTACATATATATACATATATAATACATATATATATATGTATATATATATATATATATATATATATATATATATATATACACATATATATATACAAATATATAATATTATAGGTAATATACAAATATATAATATATATATATATATATATATATATATATATATATATATATATATATATATATATATATATATATATATATATATATATATATATATATATATATAAAACATGGTTAGGGCATAAAGAGCAATTTACAATGTTTACGAAGGATACGAATGTAATTGCACCTAATGAAACTCATATACTTTACACACACACACATATCTATATATTACAGTATATATATATATATATATATATATATATATATATATATATATATATATATATATATATATATATATATATATATATACTGTATATATATACGTATATATACATATATAGTGTGTGTGTGCATGAAGGAGCTCGTTTGTTTATTGTGTGTGTGTGTGTGTGTGTTAGTGTCTGGAAACATGCCACAGATACCTGAACGCAAAGAGAAAGATAATAGAGTCCAATTGTCTCTTAGAATCTATTTTGCAAATGAGAGTGTTTATGCCGCATTATCTTTTTTCCATTACCCAAAACAAAGGCCCAGCCATAAACGAGGCTTTGGTCAGTACCTGCCTAATGAGAGAGAGAGAGAGAGAGAGAGAGAGAGAGAGAGAGAGAGAGAGAGAGAGAGAGAGAGAGAGCTCCTCACCCCACCCGGCCCCTCCAATAGGCTTAAAAACGGGGTGTGCTTCAGCATCATTTTCACCGGCGCCATTATATGTGGGCCAAACGTTGCCGTTTTAATGGCAGCTCTATCGTGAATATATCAGAGCTTTTTTCTCAGTGAACGTCAAGCGAAAAAGGAAAAAAGCGCAGAGTAGTGATGCAGGGCAGCGGATTACGCGTATAAAATTGTAATCATTATCCACTTTAAATTAATAACCATTGACATTCTTTATAGCTATATGATAGCGTGATCGCGGCTCGGTGTGAAATTGTTGGCCATAGAAAATTGTTAAGCCTCACGTTCTGCGGCGTTATTTTTAAGGCCTTCTTTTTATTTCCCGGTTTTGTTTACCGCCTCTTTCCTATCGTGAGTTCCTTCCATTTGCTTGTTCTTTGCTCTTGTTAGCTGATCATTTTAATCCTTCACTATCACTTTATTGTTTCTTTGAATTCACTCTATTTATGAATTGACATTAAGAACGGCGTTGTTAAAATCTCATTCAAATTCTCTCTCTCTCTCTCTCTCTCTCTCTCTCTCTCTCTCTCAATATATGTATATATCTATATGCATATATATATATATATATATATATATATATATATATATATATATATATATATAAATATGTGTGTATATATATATATATATAAATATGTATATATACACACTGTACACATACATATATATATATATATATATATATATATATATATATATATATACACACATACATACACACACACACATGTCCATATATTAATTCACTGTTATCTACATTGACATGTATATATTAATTCACTGTTATCTTTTGTAGACTTATATTTGCATGTGTTGATATGTATACGAAAAGCGTTCAGTTATAGTTTAATCTGGAAGCATCTTTTTCCACTGATAAACCTAAATCTGGTAATAGACTGTCTGAAATATATTACGTAGGATACATATATTAGTCATTTCATTTTCTGCCATTCAGATGTTTCATTCAGGTGCTTTTAAAATATTATACGCATCACCAGATTGATTAAAGAAGCGGTTGAGAGTCCCTTAGTGTTGCATTTATATGTCTAGACCATGGATTATTTGTCACTGGTCAAAGTTGACAGCAAGTTGAAAACTCCGTGTTTTTTTGTCGTAATTTAAAATTTATCTCGTGTATTTTCAACGAGTTGTTTGGTAGGATTGGAGCGGTCAATAACACCAGTACACAGTAAAATGTGATCTTCACTTTGGGCTATGTTGCAACCAACATTCAGATTTCCAGAGCAGTGTCCTAATTGACCTTCATAAATTAAGAATAAATGGTTGTTGTCTGCTAGTGCGTCTTCTGTATCGACAGTATCAAAATGCCTTTATAAAATGTCGTTGCGATGGTACACATGTAGGTGTTTTGTGTATGCTGGTAGTGGCTAAGGACCTATAAATCCTACTTTCCTTATAAGCTGGGCTCAAGATTTTCTTTCTAGGTACTTAACACTTGCAGTGTGTATAAGAGAACTTCAGTTTTGTTCTTTTAAAATTGTGGTAATAGTTCAAGCTTCATTTATCTAGACCTCAGTTTGTAGTCGCGCTGTACTCTCAGGTAACGGCAATGGAATGCAGTTCAGTTTCTGGCTTTCTGACTTCTTCAGTATCCCTCTTTCCACCAGAAGCTCATCAGTATAATCTCTTTGTCGTTGAAGGGACAGGTTAGAAGTCATCTCCGTGATAAATTCTTAACTGACACGAAAGGTTCAACGGCTTATGATCTGTATTAGTAGTTGGGTGATTCACAGCTTCAGAGCCATTTCCTGCCATAGCAACAAATGGCCAGGCGACCCAAAACCTTACAAAAACTGTATGGTGTGTAATGTGGTAATTACTGCAACCATAAGGAAGCAGTGGTCTTTTGATTGGCCCTAATTAGTGGCCTTAAAAGGTCTTGTCCCTTCAAGATGCATCCCGTATTGGGACGGTTAGGTTCTTGAATGCCTTGAATTTGTTCCTAGGACTGAGACCAAATTTCCTTGAAAAAAATGTTGGTTTTAACAAATGTGTCTATTTTGACTTTTTAAGTCTAAAATTTTGGCTCAAAATATGCTAAGATATCTGCTAAGACTGGGGTTCATATTTTCAGTGACAATTAAATGTTTGGCTCTGGTAAATATTATTGTAGGTATATACATTGATATCTCAAAACTTAATTATCATTGAGAACTTATTTTCAAATTTCAATGATGGATTACTGTTATGGGAGGACTCCTACCATTCCATCTGTTTTGCTCCCACTAATGTTGATCAGAGTCTGAACTCTGAGGATGAAGATTCAAATAGACAACGTTCCACTAAATTCTATGAAAGTATATGGACTATCCATTTGAATGAAAGGAGGAAGTCACTCTCTGTCAGAGAAGGTTCAGGATCTCAGAACTTCAGAATTAATTTTACACATAAACTTTCAAAATAAGGGAGGGATGAGTACAAGTGAGCTTTACCATTTCTTTAAAGACGAGGTCTTGCTTCCATTCCTAAGACAGCATTTGAAATGAAAATAATAGATGTTAATAAAGCCATCTTCACATTTCATCATTTATATGTATAGTAACAGGTTTAATAACGGTTGGTATTCATGTGTGACATGAGATACAAAAACTATGATGAACTCAACAATGTGCTGTAATTATTTGTGAGCTGTCTTTTAGAAAAATTAAGATGCTCCAGTTACACGGTCCTCTTTTTGAAGAATCATAATGATCCAGAATGTAGATCTCCAAAACAGTGATTTCACTTTAAAAGAAATCACTCTGTCAATGCCAAAGAAAGTTTTGGAGAAGATTGGCCTACAGAAGCAAGTATTGCAGTTGTGAAGGCAGCAAATAATCGTCCCAGTAACTCTCATGGGTTTAAAATACCTGAGATGAAAAATGCAAAGGAAAAGGGTTCTGGTAAGAGACTGACCATACCAGGTATCAGCCAACACCTCAATATAAGTAGTCAGTGCTATCTGCAGAAGACCAAGCAAATTTTGTTCCATAAATCGAAATTTTCCAAG
>NC_089761.1:64351772-64376772 GCF_040412425.1 Macrobrachium rosenbergii
AGCCTGAGGTCACCGCTTATCAAGTGATGATGTAATTTACTGTAAATTCTACAATACACTGGTTAAGCCAGACTTACAAAATCGGTAATATTAATAATCAGTGATTTTAACCTTGATTTTTGACATTCATTTCGATGACCTTGTTGTGACACTAGGTAATTCAATATTAAATCAATCAAGTAGTCAATTAGTTACCACTGAATCTCTGTATCTGTCCCGTACACGCTTGTTTCAGTACAATCACGTTGGTCTTCCAATAATTTTCAATTTATGTTTCTGCTTAAATGGTTCCATTTTAGTTTGGTGGCGTCACGGCTTTTGAAAAATCATTCTCGCGAGGGTTTGCCATAAAGATTTTTTCCTGTTTTCCTGTCATTCTCGACATCAGTTTTTCCTTGTCTATCAAGAGGGAATACCACTGCAGAGACTGGAGTTCACTTTGAAGTCAATAGTGGGAGTCATTGTCGTTTCTTCAATCGCTTCATAATGTTTGGAATCAGGAGATGCTGATATGATTTGCCATATCATACTTTGAGCGCGGAATCTATCTCAGTGATCAGCCAGAGGGATCCAGGTGGTGGACTAATATTTGGAATAGGGCTTCCGGTTTGCTTGCCAACGTGGTTGGAGTGGGAGTAACTGTATTTTTTGTATTGTCTATGTCCCAACAAGTGGGTTACCTTACGCTTGTGCTACTGCACAGTTGGGAATTGCCTCCCTCTAGTGTCATTGGTGGAGGACAGGGCTCTTTAACATTGTCAGGCAGTCTTTTTTCCCATCAATATCGGCATCCATGTCCGTCATTATGCATCCATATCCTTTATTATACAGGAGAAGTCTAAACCTTGCAGAAATGATCCATCATGTACAATGGTGCACAGGTAAATGAATTCTGGATAGTGATCAATTTGGCTTGACCTGATGAATCAGCGATGGCAAAAGGTCAACAATTCTACGTTCACGAAAACTGAGCAATATACTTAGCATGCTGGAGACAAAGCAGTCCCATGTTGACCACGGCAGTTGTATACAGAACCTTCCTGTGGTTGTTCATTTGAAAGCATGCATGAACACATCCAGATATTTTAAGGGAACAACTCTGTGCCGCAGATGGTGGCTAACAGAGAGTCAGTATGTCTGAAGTGGCCTTTCATCTATGGTCAATAAAAAAATAATAAATACACACCTTCAGTACACGGCAGCATTTCTCATCATATTATCAATTTGTCCAACATTTTCTACGGAGAGGAAGTTATTTTGAAGTCCAGTAATGTTCTTTTGATTCCCCGAAGAAACTTGTATTGTTCGTAAGTATTTTTATAATTTCAGTGAGCCTCATGACAGGTACTGTATGCCAAGGACAATGAGTCATTACTCTTAGCAAGGAAGTTCTTTCAAGTTTTGATGTCCTTCACCTTTTGACTTTAGCATGATGTCAATCTATCACTATGTTATGATAACCGTTATAGTAATTAATAACATTGCTCTTGATACCCTCAAGGCTTTTGTCTTTTGGGACTTGAGGCCTTGCTTGCAGCATGGAATGACCCCACTCTATAAACATGTTTCTAGTCTCGTAGAGAAGATCTCCATTACCATTGCACTGAAATCTTCATCAGTCTTCGTTGTACCCTGCTGTAGCATGGCCTCTTTCCTGCCGTTTACATTACCTCCAATGATGACCTTCTTCAAACACGTTGTTGCACGTAATGATTAGGGTCCTCTTCTTTCAGTTTTAAATTACGGTAATTTTTCTGAAACTGAAAGGTAAATGCTAGACCAACATTATCAGTACGGAACAAAACGACGCGTACTTTGCTTCACATATGCTTTTTCATAGTACCATTCGAAAGTAAAACATTTGACCAGGTCTTCATTGCAGGCACCTTTAAAACTTTATATTGTCAAAACATTTAGTTACCTCTTTTTATAACTTTATTAGACTGCAACTTTGCTGTTGATCAGCTAGAATGCTGCCGCATCGTAACTGAATATATTCAGAAAACTGAAACAGTTGACACACACACTCACTATTATTATTATCATCGTCATGGTTAGTGCTACGTATGTTTCGAGACCTTTTCCTGGAACTGTCGACATAATCGTAACATTAAGCATTCATTTTTAGCTGACAAACATTTATCGTTTGGCTGCTAAATTCACAAATTCTCATGATTTTTTTTTTATCTATTATTTGCGAATAATTTTCCGGTAAATCATATAGTATTCCACTGTGGGTTGGAAGGTCCTCATTGTTGCTTTAATGAAAGCAAATAGCTGTCAGAAAATTTCTGAAGGTTATTAGCCTCTCGGTAAATATATTAGCGTGGTAATAGAACAAAAAAGATCGTAATTCAAATATAGGATCGCAGTTTAATTGTGAGAAGGTGAGGTATTGTCAGGTGCATGATTGTTTGCCGCGATTCGCACTACAAAATGTTATATTTATTTGTAAGACCAATGTAGGAAATAAATGCATAAATGAGAACATTCATGTCGAACTTAAGGAAACGCTAATTGTCTCAGAAAGTCTCTCTCTCTCAGTTTGCTAGTTTTTTTTTTTTTCTTTACAGCATGAAACGCTGTTCACAAAGGTTAAGGTATTTCAAGCAGCTTATGTTGTGAGAGGTTTTTGCACAGGGTGGCTATCGTTGATCAACAGTTGAGGTATGAATGTGGCAATGACTATTTTTGAAGCATCTAACCCGCATCGGGAGAAACGGGCCAAAGGTGGAAAAACTCCGCACCGATCAAATTGTTGAACAAATACGGGTTCGATTTCTGCAGAAATGAGGAAAACAACAGGAGGAGAAGGAGTGGATGGGAGTGAATTCATAGAGAATGCACGTGAATAGAACGAGACATTTATGTGCTAAAGACTGTCCGTGGGGAGGGGAGGGATAACTGATGTGGGAGGGGAAGAGATGGGGAATAATCAGGGATGACAGACAACGGGGGAGAAAGGGAGCAAGTGAGAAATGGGGAAGGGCTGTTGAATATTGAATAATAGGAGAGAGAGGGAGAAAGTTGGGGAAGGGGTAAGTAATAAGCACTATGATGATTAACAGCTTCGGGATGGGTAAAAATAACCTTTTTAAAACAATTGATCAGATTGCATGCCATAGCTTTTATCTTCTTTTTTTTTATTTGGTGATATTGTCTTCTGACGAAATTGTTCATCGCCGTCTTGCCATAAAAAGAATAAAAATGAAAAAATAGAGGAATGAAAGATATTCAGGTAACAAAGGAGATTACTATTTTTGAATCTGTTTAACTTCGAGTTACTTCAGAAGAAACATTTAGAAAAAGACAAAGAGAAAGTCTTGAAAGTATTCTTTACCTTAAAATGAATTTTATTTTGAAGTGCTCTGCCGATCCCACTCTTAACTAGAGCAATCCCAAACACTTTAACAATCAGCCTCATTGCTGTGAAATAAACCATGTAGCCCCTGGTTTCATCTCTTTGGGTTTACTTCTTTAAACTTGTCAGCAGATAATAATAATAATTTGGAAGGAGTCTCTCTTTCAAGGCAGTGTTATAGGTGTTTCAGCTTATACAAAATCTTTTCTGTTCGTCTTGTTATATTCTTCTCATCAGCATGCAGATGGCATAATAAATTTCAAAAGGATTTGGAAAAATATACTGCTTTCATTGTTAATTTATTAATTTATGTTTCGATGTACACACAGGCGGTAATCTACAGACAGAATGAACAGAAAACAACGTAAACAGTTATGTATAGCAGAGGAGCTAGTTTAAGGTTAGGGGAAATCCGGGTCGGTTGACTCATCATTGGTTGGTTGTGATGCTGGAAATTTTTGCTGTAAAGCTCGCATCCAAAGACGTTGGAATTTCCTTGGTCGTGTTGATCGGGGAGGCTGAGGGGTGTCTGCTGGTGTTTACTTGTATGCCTTTGTTTTCTCTTCACTCACTCTGTAGGTGACCGTCTGTGTGTGTGTTGAAACGTAAGCATCGATCGATGAACAATGAAAACAGCACATCTTTCCATGTCCATTGGAAATATAAATCATCTACCTGCGGACGGCAAAAATATAAGAAAAATAGAAAGATTATAGGCTGAATGTCGATAAAACAGCAATTTTTTCAGTATTAATAATAATAATAATAATAATAATAATAATAATAATAATAATAATAATAACTTTTATTATTTCATGTATACCTATTAAAAGAAATCGGAAAATATATTTACTCCTCTAATACAGAACACTTGTAAAGCGTTCATAATCTACTTGGTCAAGAATAAAAATCTGTAAGCCAAGGCACTTCTATGTATCCTGTAAATATCCTTATGTTTATTACTATGGATTTATTTAAGGTTATCTTGCATCACGACATGTACTGTAATATCACTGATGCCGGTGTCGTTATTTAGTTAGACATTCGAGATTTTGAAACCTATGGACCCCTAAAATGATTTCAAATCTTTCTCAGAAGGCTACTACCTATCACTGACATCATGCACGACATCCTCTTCAAGAGTCCTATCAAGGATTAACCTGCCCTCTCCACTAGGAGCCTCAGGGGAGAACCTATTTCCAAGAACCTGAAGACTAGGGCGTTCTCGGTCAGCAAGGGCCGTAAACAATCACAGTCACGAGAAAAGAATTCCCTATGAAAGCTTCATATGACCCAGTATCAAACAATTTTGATATATACGGATGCAGGAAGAAATGATATTAAAATCATTTAGCGTTTAATTTTCATATAACACAGACTGGGATCACAAATGTTCAACAACAACAAAAAAGACAAACACCCCAAATTTGCATATATATCATATCTTGCAAGGTTGAGGAAAACCCTATCTGGATGTATTTCAACTCTTTTGGTAAACAAGCAGAAGGGCTACAGAAACTAGCAACGCGCACTTTGAAATTAATGAAGGGATTTTGAACTAATGGTGCCAAAGGCATTTTTGTTTTTCAAGAAACTAGTGTGTTGGATTGATACCTGGAAAAGGAACAAAGAAACATTATATGTACAACTGATTATTGTTATCGGACTAGGATTTCCATTTCATTTGATATTTAAAGAAGAGATTCAGTAATTTCTGAATACTGTATACATATTGGTGGGTTTTGTGAAGTTGCATTCATAATTTACGAATGGGGGAATGGTTTCAATTTCAAATATAATATTTTAAAGACATTTATATTAGGATGAAAATTGGTATTTCTGTCGGAGTGCCAGAATATTCACTTAGTAAATTCGTCAGTCATTTTATTGTCTAGTAATAAAATCAATTGAGAATTGTATTAAATTGCATTAATTGAGAATTTGATTTAAGTAAGAAAATCAGTTGAAAATTTAATCCAACTTCAACTGAGGAAAAGAATTTGTGCGTCCATTCAGCATAAGACTGAATCAGTTCTTAGCAATGAAAGAAGAAGAAGAAGAAGAAGAAGAAGAAGAAGAAGAAGAAGAAGAAGAAGAAGACGTGGTGGTGCCTGAGGCCAAGAGAATTACTGTACAACTCCCACATCCTCATATTTCTTTGTATTTAGCTTATTGATTAAGCCATCACAATTTCTCTTTGTCTTTTAGGGAGGGTGTGAATTACACGGCATAGCGGACATTTCTGCAACGTTATCTCCTCAATTTTCGCATCAAGGTTCATCCTCCCTGCGGTTCATGGATTTCTATTACAGGATATATCCTTCACCCCGATTTTCACGCCTTTTCCTAATCTTGGCCATTACCTGATTGTTTTACTAATAATCTGTACTTACCTGGAATTTCTTGTTTACTTTGCATTCTGATTGCTTTCCTCCAGTATGCGCCATGCATGAAGATAAATGTAAAAAATCTATTAAGAATGCACTTTGTTTTGTCTGAACTTCCTCGTGGTAAACTGCGTGAAACAAAGGTCTATAATTCAAAAGGATAAGATCCTAATGTTCATGCAGAACTTTATTTGTTTACGTAATGCGCATAAGTTTCTCGAGCTTCAAAAAGAATAGTTCTTTTACTGAAAGGGGTTTAATTCATCTCTAGCTTTCCCTACGTGTTTGGGGGAAATAAAAGACTAGTTCTGGCAAAGGCAGTTAGTTACTTGTGCGTTTTATTCTGAACGGTTGCAGACATCCTATTTTGTCTGTGGGCGGGGAAGGTAATAGAATGTTTAGTCTGATGTGTTGTATTTACCAGTGTGTTACTGATGGTGCTTCTTTATTTAGAGGTCTTTGCCACGCGAATATCATGCCTCACAAATTCGTATGATGCATTATTACAAAACTTGAGTATGTAAATCGTACGATTAAGTATGTAAATACTTAATCGTAGATAATTAGTAAAACGGAGTTGATGGCTGGAAAAAGCTCTCTTTGATTAACGAAAGATTAAGATATTCAGAGTTTTAGTGTCTTTCATTGGCGTCGTCGATATCACTCCTTTAAATCACGTCCATCACTGGAATACCATTTCTCCATTTGGTCTGTCGTTACAGATCGAAATGAGCGCAGTGACGACATATACCTCCTGGGGTCAGCACGCACGTCTCATCAGCCAACTTAATGCTAACCCCTGGAGTTAACAAAGCTATTGGACTTTTGAGGAAATTCATAAATGCGTACTTAGGTACCTGTTTACACCGCATAAACACAGATGCAGGACTTCTCTTTATCATACGGTTCGCTAAATCATCCTCGATAAATGGCGCATTGACTCCAATTAGACGCCGCGGGGCGTTGTGTTATAGCACGAGGAAAAATAAACAGCGGAATACCAGTGATTTTCCTACTGATTCCCGAGGACCCTCCTGGGGGGGAAGGCCCAAGTATTGTTGTTACTCCACTGACATGGAGAGAATTTGAAGCAGAATCTCCCTGGCTTGTCATTACTGGTCCCATTTCAAGACTTTCCGTTGTCATTATATTACTATTCTATGTTTGTGAGTCTGACTGGAAAAAATGAATTGCCGTTGTCTGATTTTTTATGACAACTCAAGCGTTGATATTTCATTTTGCTTTCCTTTTTTTTTTTTTTAATATCATAGGGTCAATCAATTGCATTCAGGTCCATGTTACTCTATAAAACACAGGTAGCATAGAGAATGAAAACTGTATATGCAGAATTCAAACTGGTTCGATAGGCACACGAATTTTCGCTTGAGAATCGGTACTTAAACTTGGAAGTGGTATTCTGTTCCTTGATTTATTTTCGGCTAACCATGGGAGGGCGCAACCTGAAGGTCTTAGTAGTTCTGGAGAGCTCTTCCGGCCGAGACCGCGTGGCCCTTGACTGCTGGATTCAATTTTAGTGAGATACCCGATTAAAAGTATCATTGTGAAAAATTATGAAATTCGATAATTGACCTCATGTAGCACATCTGCTTCTTATAGAAAGTAATCCAGCCCCCATTATATTCCTCCTGATTTGCGTTCAGTTTTAATGTAACTTAGGTTCCTTTCGGGTCTATTCTACGTTATGGAAGCGCCCTGGTCTGTATTTTAAGCTGAAGAAAGCAGTCAGCATTCCGCGAGAGAAAGATTGGTGTCTGTGTTCAGCGTCAGGGAGAGGGATGGAGTCTGCATTGTGCATTTGCGTCATCTGGGGCCTGAATCATACATCCGATCCGGAATTAAGAAATTGTGACTGTTTCTGTGTAAATATAAAGCACAGGCCACAGCCGTTAAGAATGCGCTCTTGAAATCTAATTGGATTACGGAGGTATATTTGACTTGCAGAATTTAAGTAATACGAATAAGAGAAACAGAATAAATAGGTCAAGGGAACAGATATCGGGAGTGCGGTGAGCGCTAGATTATCAGAAACGGAATTGAATAAATATAGGCCTAACTTCCCTCTGGAAGCAATGATTATATTAAGATAATAAAAGAGGCAAGGCAAATAAAAAAGAAACTCAGGAAATGGATAAATGAAGGGGTTCAGACTTGGGGATAACGAGTCGGCAGCTGTGATGTGGTGGTTATCAATTAAGACATCCGAACCCAGGAGACCCATTCATCAATTGTCGCCTTATTTTCTAATGCGTATACTCTCTCTCTCTCTCTCTCTCTCTCTCTCTCTCTCTCTCTCTCTCTCTCTCTCTCTCTCTCAGAGAGCGAATTGACTCGGTATCTGGAAAGTTCTTTAATAGCTAATAACTTTCACCAGAAACTGTTAAAAGTGATTTGGACCTCATACGAAGGAGTAACTTTATTTCTTATATTCTTATTCCCGTTTTCCAAAAGTTATTAGATCATGTTAAAAAAACGTTGTATTTATAAGTATAGTGTTTATACGTATTTTTAAACTCCATTTAATTTTTTCATTGGATTTTATTTTACTTGGTAAAGACTTTCTGTTAAAGTCTGAGAAATTATTGAGTAGGTTTTTGGTTAACAAAATGACCAAACATACCTGTATCCGTCATGGCTCACCCATCATCGTGCCAGATGCAATAGCAGCAAAGCGCTAAATGGAGAGGTCATTTTTCGTCTGAATATAAAGATTTCAGCTGACAGGTGACCTCTCTTCTCCTAACTCGGGGTTTTCGGCTGTAGTAGAATTTTACTTTCATTGCACAAGTTTCGAGCAGTTATGGCGCCAGTTATATTTAACTGTTCATTCAGTTAACATGCTGTTAGCATAACAAAATGTAATAATGTCGTATAGTTTTTGGAAGCATAGTTTAAGCAAGTGGAGCATAAAATATAAAAGGTTGAGATTCCGCATTCCATATCTGTAAAACAGAAACAATTTTCTGATAATATCTTAGAGAGGAAAAACTCAGCCGGTATTTTCAAGTAGATTTGAAGGATCAACTTGTTTTTGTGCCACCAGTCTGACGTGAAAGGTTGGAGTATGCCGAACTTGAAATAATATAACATATTCACTATCATATCAATACCCTTGGTTACATTTTTTGCATCTCTCGCAGCGGTTTGCACCATTTATCTTCGTTGTGAGTGTTAGTATTACTAAAGATACTCTAGCAGAAAATGACGACATTTTTCCTGAAACTGCTAACGACTGCATGTCATTTTCCTCGTACAATCGTTTTCAACATTAATCTTGTCACGTAGGCAGACATCTGGTTAACTCTGCGAAGCCTGCTGCAGTCTCAGAGGGCAGGTCCATTTGTGGCTTCAGCGACAGCCTTCCACATCGTCGTTGTTATGATCATCATCCCATTATATCTTATCCCAGCAATCATCTCGTACTTTCATCGTCATATTTTCTCATTTCTTTCCGTCTCCTTTTTCTCCCTCCGTCCCTTCCACTCTTTTCCATTTGACCATCTGCATCTGCCCAAATGCCTTTTTTTTTTATTGTTATTAGATCCGAGTGTAACATCTGTTCTAATTGTATGTTTTGTCTCAGGTACTATGCCGACCCGGTCGTTCAAGTGATAATTCATTCCATCTCCGCCAAGAGATGTCCCACATTTCACGTTTCAGGACAACTAGCTTAATTTAACGCTGGAGATTCCGTCGCATGTCATGTGGAAGGTTTTCATCGTCTTTGTTTCTCACAATATGTTCATTATGTTCTTGAACCATACGCCTGTTTTCTGCTTTTTTTTTTTTTGAGTGGATGGCATCGATTTTTCCTCTACCTCTTCTCATTATCATTGTTGTTATAAGTGTGAATTAACCATTATATTTCAATTTCATGCTTTATATGTTTGACGGTTTGAACTGACCTGTTTCCACTGTTGCCGGAGAATAATCAATTTTGAGAGTTAATCGTATTGCAAGGAATATCTTGCGATGCCTTTTCAAGATGAATTTCAACTCCAGATCAGAATTTCCTTAGTAAGAAACAGCAAAGATTCTGATGCAGAATGGAAAAGGCTGTTGATTTCCACTCTTTTAACTATCGTTACCCACCGAAAAAAGTTCATGACATAGTACTCGTGTACATAATTATTACGTAGCATAATAATTCATGAAGCGCGCACGTTCGAATGGATTCAGTCGACCAAGCGTCATCTGCATGGAATGATCATGTAATACAAGAGAATAGACTAAGCTCCAAGAATAAGTTATATAGAATTATTATAATCAGAAGTAAACAAATAAACAATAATTTGGAAATGAGTGAGTTAACAATTTAAGGCACAGTGCTTTAGTGCGAGTAGGCTACTTCAAGGCACCATTACCGGCTCCTCTAATTTCTGGCATCCTTCCTTAACACCGGAGAGTCAGTTCTGTTGCCCAAGGATCATATGAGCTAGGTACCTCTGGCATTGAGCCCTGTGAAATCGTTAGATTTCGGTCATTTTTATTTTCTAAAAATGTCTCGCTAGGCTATCGTAGGTAAATAAAAAGAACGACTGCATTCTACCGGAGAATAGGTGAGAAAGAGCAACATAAGTTTGAAACTTACTCAGAGGTGGCTCACTCTGGACATGGAATGTCAGCCAGTTCACAGTAACACTTCATGAGGACAGTTCTCGCCTTCTCACCCTCAAGTTTCCAGTTTATCCCGTAGAACAGAAAACAAAGGGGAAGTCGATGTCAGCCGCAGAACCGGACGCAGTTTGATGGGTCCCAGGAGGGCTGTCCATCTTGCCATCTCTTCCCATTACGCCGCATTCATGTATATTTTTCCACCTCTCCGTGATTCTGCAGGTGCTTCGCACTATTCAGGTGATGAAAATGATGTCTCGGGTGTTTAATTTGCCATAAAAATAAAATGGTGCAGGTGCTGTCGGTGGGATAAGGACAAGCCTTCGGGCACGAATCACAAAAGCGGAAGTTTTTATTTCAGTGGAATAAGAACCTGTAGGTTTTCATATTTTTTTTAACCATTTGAGAGAGAGAGAGAGAGAGAGAGAGAGAGAGAGAGAGAGAGAGAGAGAGAGAGAGAGAGAGAGAGAGAGATAATGCCTTCCTGTTCATCCCTCATGAAGGGAGATTAAGCCGAATAATGTTTGTAAAGTATGAGGAGTTGCCTGAAATCAGGGCAGTAAATAGCGTTAGATAAATTAATTTATGTTCTAATGTTGATGGAATGTATACATTATGACTTGATGAAAATGAAAAGCAGTTTGTTTATGAAGCTGTTCTGTGACACATGGCCGTGATATTGTCGTATTTACTTGGCTTATTAATATTCCCTTGTGTAAGATATTTATTTTTATTTATCTGAGGCTTGAAGGACGAAAGGAAAACGTATTACCTTAAATTCTTACGTTCTTTAGTTCAGAGTAAAGGAAATAATATAACCATATTTTGACTCCAGTTTTACCAATGAAGTTTTGTATGTTCTGACTGGTTTGGACTTATTTTCTAGACATTAACTTAGTGAGGACTGATACTTTATATATATATAGAAATCACAATATAATATATATATATATATATATATATATATATATATATATATATATATATATATATATGTATATATATATATACATATATACATACATACATACATACATACATACATACATATATATATTCAAATTCAAATTCAAATTCAAATTCTTTATTTCAGCTGTAGAGCCATATATAAAATATTACAATAAAACAATAAAAGTTATATACAAATATATTCGGAATAAAACAAAAGATTTATAAATTACCAAACACAGAAAATGTGTACTGACTATAATATATATATATATATATATATATATATATATATATATATATATATATATATATATATATATATATATATATATATATATATATATATATATATATATATATATATATATATATATATATAGACACTATCAAACAAAAAAACCGATAGAAAATTCGAATCCACACCTGACATGTGTCAAAGGGGGAATGGCGACAAAACTCACTATAGTGTTAGTGGAGTTTTGTCGCCCTTTCCTCTTTGACACATGTCAGGTTTGGATTCATAATCTCAAACGGTTTTGTATGTTTGTCCATATTGCCTCTGTAGTATATTTCTATTGTGATTTCTAATACTATGTATCAGTCCTTTGTCAACGGCTTGGAAATAAGTCGAAACCGGTCAGTACCTACACCAGCTTGTGGTGATTTGTGATAGATAAATGAATCACGTGTTATTGTCAATAATCATATACACACACACACACACACACACACACACACACACACACATATATATATATATATATATATATATATATATAATATAAGAATATTTAAACAAACCATATATTTCAGGCACTATGTTTTATATATTCATATTACACTGTAGTATTAGAGGAAAAGACATTCATATATATATATATATATATATATATATATATATATATATATATATATATATATATATGAATATAAGAAGGCAAAACACTATTTAAACACAAAATAATTTCACACTAACCCTCAGTGTATATGCCTGAAATTCATATTTCTTTTAAATAGTGTTTTATGGGCTTCACATACACTGTAGTATTACAGGACATTCATATTATATATTATATATATATATTATATATTATATAAAATATATAATATCACAAAATAACTTCAGTGTATATATATTCATATTACTTGTATTAGGCTTCAGTAAGACAGGATGGTTTAGATTCCAGATTCTTTAATTTACAAAATACAAGCTTTTGAAGACTTACAGTCTTCTTCTTCAGGCACCGACGCACTGGGGAGATACCAGCTACACGTGGGTATGCAGTATATGTATGTGCTCCACCCAGCGTCTGTTGTTTCTATTTGTAATCCCTTGGGTGACCTGCCCGTTAATCTCCAGCTCCTGCTGCCCTTCCCTCCAGTCTGACTGATCTCCGTGGCCGTATGCTTAATCCTTCAGGAATTATCCCATTGCTGCCCATCATTTTGTTCAATTTCTTCTTAGAACTTTGATAGATTTATCTCACAAGTAATCTTGCCTTCAAATTTGTTTCTAACCTTGCCTTCCACTGTTTTATCTATCCTAAGAGTTGATGCAGGATTTTTTCCAGTTGATGTTATAGTTATAATTCCAGCAATCTTTGGCCAAGTTTCTGATAGCATGTGTAGCCGATTGTATTGCCCTGAAATCCTTGAGGAAGATTACTGAAACCGACATAGACGAACATCCTTTCCATCGTATATAAAAGAAATATTAGAGGAAATCAAGCGGAGGAAAACCTTACTGGAGAAACTGTGCTACGACAACAGGAAGATGAAGAATCTTGAGGAGAAATACAGCAGCACGAGCCTAACCAATGTATTAAAAGGCGTGAAAAATTGTGTGAAGGTACATACATGTCGCATTCACAGGTGTGGGTAAAAAGACTAAATGTTATTTTTGGTAAACCAGGGTTAGTAAAGAAGGGGGAACTTGGATCTGGTTAGAAATATTTCAAGTAGATTACTGTGCAGGGATGAAATGTTAGCTTTAGGTTCTGGCCTAAATTTTAGCTTAGGCAGTGATAACAATGAGTTTATTGAGATATGCGGGAGACAGAGGGCATTAGAAAAAGAAGACAAAGAAGGGGACATGGCGGCTTTTTGCAGGGGGTGTTTATGGTTGAGTATAGAGAAAGGTTAAGAACATATAAAGATGTTAGGATATGTAAAGTGGACAAGGGAGGTGTGGTAGTGGTTGTGGACACCACGGATTGTGTCAACAAGATGGAGTAATTGCTTGGGGATGATAATACATACCAGAAATGCCCTATACAACCAGTTTTGAGGGACATACTGAGTAATTTCAATTGAAGGGTGAGAGAAGCACTGATAGGAAAAAGGAAAAAGACAGGAGAAGCTTAGAATGGAAGTTAATTGCGAGAGAGAGACTAGAAATACCTTATATCTATGGTAGCCACAAAATACATTGGAAGGTTGGCCACTAAGACCGATTGCTAATACCCCCCAGGAATCTCACTTGTAAGACCTGGGTTCGGTCCTGTTGTGAGTCAGAAATATGTATATGTATATGGATATTGCTAGAAGTATTCACTTCTTAGCAACCCTTCATCCTAAAACTTGGGAAAACAACACCCAGAAACAGGGAGCACCCTTAAGATGCTCCCTGGTAATTGAATTTTGCCCATTAAATTTGGCAGGGTCTGTACCTTCCCTCACTAAGCCTCTTGAAAGTACTTAACTTAATCGTTTTATGACCTGTACTGGCAAAGGAACTCTTTTCCCCCACAGACACCTTCCTTCTTGCCGCCATGTGCATGGCCTGCAGCGGAATTTAACAAGAGTCGACCTTGACACTCAAGCCACCTGAATTGCTTGGGGCGATGAATGGCAGCAGAAATCCGAGGACTGATAAGATCGACCCCGGCATAACGAAGGTAATTGAGACCCGACTAGTGGCTGAACAGGCACCAAGCCACTGAGCTAACCTTACCCTCAAGCTGAGGCTCACCCTTTGTCTGACCCGTCGCTTGCCATCCCGAGTATGACCTTAATGTTGCAGATATAGATGTTCCACTTGACTGAGAGTCCACTTACTCTACAACCAAGGATCATTGCTTAAGGAACTAAGGTACTGCGCAGTGAAGACTGTTTGGTGAGTTATCTTGTACCTTATTTCATTTTCCACCTCCCCTTGCATTGTGCTAGACCTCAAATCTTGTCAGTAATCATCCATCAGTACTAAGAATACTATAAATTAACTGAATTTCCATGATGTAAATTCCTCGAGCCTTCAGCAGTTCCCTTTGTAATAATTGAATGTGTGTAGGCTTACCCATTGATTGTGTTCCTTTCTCGTGCAGTGCAGAAAGGGTGTAATATTCGCTGTAGAACCATCTGTATCCACTGTGCCCTACGTCTATCAATCAAGTCCTCCTTGAGTGCTAATTCATCGTAATTTAAATCTGCATTGAGTGGCACTCTTAATTCTATCTATTGTCTAGTATTAACCTGAAAGTGCCAAGAGCCTAGAGAACATGGCTTCTTGTAATTTACTCTTCTGATTCTTGTAAATACATGTAATTAATTCAGTCCTGGAATTTCTCTCCTGAGTCCTTCCCCTAATTGAAATCTTATTTAGATAACTTACTTTTGCATTATGTCATGTTGGTCGCCAGTCAGAAGCATCCACAACAAGGAAAGAACTACATTTGCAATCAACACCCGTAAGAATATATATATATATATATATATATATATATATATATATATATATATATATAAATATATATATTATGTAACATAAATATAAATTATATATATATATATATATATCAACACAGATTCTATTTCTTTGAAGTCTTTTCTTTGAAGTCTTTTTAGCATGACGTTGTTACCCAATGTTCTGTTCCTTTACCACCGCAGATTCCGGTACTCATTTACAGCTGGATGGTACTACGATATTACCGGTAGTCTACGAGCAAGAAATGAGAGCCTGAGTTAAACACCACTCAGCACGGGCACCCACAGCCCCAGCCTCACCTCATATGAAATGTAAGCTCATGTTTCAGTGAAAGCTCTCAGACCTAGCCAGGCTTTAGCCTCCGGAACTGCATAGTATATAAGTCGTCAATTCACACACACACACACATACATACACACATATATATATATATATATATATATATATATATATATATATATATATATATATATATATATAAATAAATAAAGCAAAAGGGAGAACAGAAAAGCGTTAAATTTCGGATACTGGCTCCACCCCTATATGAACAGTGATTATTGTCTTAGCACTTAGGACGAACGAAAGAAAAAAAATGAAGTATTTTGATTAATATTTATGAGTGAAATAATTCTGCAAGCCAAAATAAAGTAATGAAATTGACGAATACTCCGCAACCATAGAACATTTTGTGTTAAACTGAAGTCTATGATTTGCTTTGATGCCAGACTCAAAACACAAATTAGATTTCGTGGTGGCTTTTGATAAATTCATCGCTGATAAAATTTACTCAAGACAGGAGATTTGCTAAATGCAGTAGCTGATCTGGATAAGAAATAACTTGTCACACGTAGGTTTTTAAATGCCACCAACTTCTTACGAAAATTAGACGTATTCATAACAAAATCGGAGAAAGGGTGCAGATTCGCTTTCATGGAGAGAGAATTTACGACAAACTACCAAAAAAAAAGTCTCAATAACGTTGAGTTTTATAGGAATGTTATGAAAATAGCTCAGGACGAGAAAAACAGGATTTTGAGAAAAATTCAAGGTTAATATTCCCAGACTTCCGTATTTTTATGGTCTCCCAAAGACACATCAATACAGTATTCCACTGGGCCCCTCGTACCAGATGCGTTTTCTCTTCGTATAAAATTCCGAAATGGTTAGTAAGCCTCCTTTTTCCTTGCTTTATGAAAGCGCTTCCCTTTCACATATAAAACATTCGGTTTCTTAGCACAAAATTTAATTATTAAAGAATTCCACTTTACAATATAAAATAAGAAGTTTAGCTGTTGCGTCATTATTCACCCCTAGGGGCGCATTAACATTTTTGTCCAACGAATTGGCACTATATGCTGACCATTTCTTGCATGGTTTGGGAGGACATTAAAACTAGTGGAACTCGCGTGTTTCCAACAATGTCTTTCTTTTTAATGGTGGTTTATAAAGAACAACACTCGGTTTTCGTATGGGCAGTCCATGTAGTCCAGTTCTAGCAGGGCTATACAGAGTATTTTGAAACCATAATAATAAACATTATCAAGGGGAAAAGATTCCGTCTGCTTGAGATATGTGGACGACATATTATCTTTTTGGAATTCGATCTGAAGAGATTTTAATACTCCTTTTTCAGCAAATAAGCCAACTTTGTATCGAAGAGTAAATTTAAAGTAGAATACGATAAGGATAACAGAATTCCTTTCCTGACTGCACCAATAAGTTTTTAAAGGGAATCAGATTTTCTTTCGTCCCCTACCAAGAGACAAGAAAGAAAGGCGTACAACAGCTAAATGAAAATCTCGTACTGGGGAGCATCAAGTAGATTTGTGAAACCCTGGGGAAAAACATTCCTTTTGTTTTCAGGTACCTCAGTACGGTAGGATCTTCGGTCACCAACATTTAGGGAAAACAGAAACGCCCAAAGATATTTTATGCCTTGTAAGCAATACAAAAAGTCTTGTATGTGGGTTTCACGGGTAGAGCCTTCCCCAGGGGGAAATCAGACACAAACGATAGGTAAGATATGCTTATCAAAATTCTGCCACTTTTAATGATTTAAGTAACCCTAATATCAGTATCACCTGGGATGTATCGCAGATTACTTATTGAAGCTTGAGCCATTTCTAAGGTTAGAGAGTCGAAGCTACTTTAATTAAGAAGACAAACAACAAGAATTTATCTCTTTGGTCCAAGAAACCACGTGAAATTGACCAAATCTTCTTGGTTTCACTTTAAAGAAGGCCACTCCTTATCCTATACACTTTGTCAGAACCCAACTATCTCAGTGACCTTTCATTACCTGTCATTTAAAAACTCCTTGTGCAAATAGTTTACCTGACTAAGATTGGTAAGTTACTGATAAAGTAAAACAACATGAAAATTAATTTTGGGTTAAACAGAATTCTTTAGAAGAAACTCCGACCTTATCCAAACATAGTTACTTCATTAACATAGGAAACTCTATCATTCTTCAAAGATACAATTATATATATTATATATATATATATATATATATATATATATATATATATATATATATATATATATATATATATATATATATATATATATATATATATATATACATATATATATATACATATATATATATATACATAGATATTATATATATATATATATATATATATATATATATATATATATATATATATATATATATATATATATATATATATATATATATATATATATTCTTCTTCCCAGCTTGTTCCCATTTTAATATGGGGTCGCCGTGATGCCTTCTTTTGAAGGACTTTGATTTGGCTTTGGGATAGACTTTGTAGTCCCGATCGGCTGCCCTACCTGACATCGCTTAGACCCCGGTATTGTGTACATGTATTGTACCAGTTCACCAGCGCTCTTTCTCCCAGCAACGAGGAGTTGTTACGCGGTGAGGTCGACAGTCGAGACGTGTGAGGTGTCTGTTATGTTTTTAGAAGATGTTGGAGTGGCTTTGTTTGTGTGTGTAATAGTCTGTAACACCCATTTGCTTTTAAGCAAACCTATCCGTTGATTACGTACATAATCCCGGGGTGTCTACACGGATAGCAAAGTGTCCACCTCTCTGACCAGTCAACTGCGGATTTGAACCCGCGCCACAGACCTCTAAGAAGTCTGAGGATGCTGCCTTAACCAACTCGGCCATTGAGGCTCTTATATACTATATATATATATATATATATATATATATATATATATATATATATATATATATATATATATGTGTGTGTGTGTGTGTGTGTGTGTGTGTGTGTGTGTGTGTAACTGAATCACGAAAAAATATGGAACGTGATGAATATATAAATAAAGGCAGTGCCATGAAGGAAAGTAAAACGACGGAGTGGTGTTAGGCCTTTCGACTTACTGTCCTTTACTTAGCAGACTAAGTAAAGGACAGTAAGTCGAAAGGCCTAGCACCACTACGTCGTTTCACTTTCCTTCGTGACATTGTCTTTATAGACACACAAACGATATATATATATATATATATATATATATATATATATATATATATATATATATATATATATATATATATATATATATATATATATATATATATACATACACTATATGTATGTGTTTTTTATTATGTGTGTGTGTGTTTGTGCATAAGTGAGAGTACTTCAACAAGCAGTTGAATAAAAGCGTTAGTGATTGGTTAGCAGTAGCTGACTATGACAGTGTAAAATACATTTAATGAAAAACGATCAATAGGTATTTATAAGAGTACCATTCGTCTCAGATAAAGTAAGTGCTGTCGGAAATTTAAATTATATTAAGTTATTGTAACACACTCTAAATTGGTAGTGTTTCACTATGGGTTATTGAGTTATTAAAATTAAAGAACTTAATGGTTCCTCTGATATTGAGACGTTTCAGAAAAATAATGTTGAACTGGCTGAAGTAGGGAAGTAATTCGAGAGACGCTGAAGTTTAAAAATTCTCGAGAGGCTCTGTTGCTTATACTCGCTGAAAGTTCCGTCCATCTCATAAGTTTTATTCCTGACGTTCGTCGCTGAAGTTTGTCTCGAAACGCTTTTAATGAATAGTGCTGTAAAAGTCATCTACTCTCTCTCTCTCTCTCTCTCTCTCTCTCACTCTCTCTTTCAAATTACTATAAAAAATCAATTCATGCCTTATCTAAAATACTTTTTAACTGTGGAGAGAGAGAGAGAGAGAGAGAGAGAGAGAGAGAGAGAGAGAGAGAGAGAGAGAGAGAGAGAGAGAGAGAGAGAGAGAGAGGAAAGCTGTTTCGTCAAGAGTTGACGCTTATGTGTCAGATCAGGCATGATCCTGAAGTTCATATGAAACCCAAGTGAGTATGATGTATAATGTTTTATTGCCAAGGCTTTACAAAAGCATATTACTCTTTATCACTATTCAGCAGTTGTATGACTGGAGATACATTATTGTTATTATTTGTAGTAGTAGTAGTATTAGTAGCAGTAGTAGTATGAAGAAGGGTAAAGAAGGTGCTATTTAAATCCACCATGTGATAGATTATTCTGGGAAAACGAGTGAATGGACAACTGGCTTCTTCGTTGGATCCTCCCCGGGCTATTTGCTCTAATGTTTAATGTGAGTTATGCTCTAATACACTCGACGTAATATCACGGGAATAGAGCATTAATCCACCACTCTCTTTCTCCCCCAATATTTTCCAATGCACGCTGGTAATTTATTGCTCCCTCCGCTTCTTCGAATTCGCACACATCTCCTTTGTTGTGCGCATTCAGCTTTCATAGATTATTCAGTCCATATATATTTTTTTCTTTATCTCGCGTCCTCATCCCCCTTTTTTTTCTTCGTTGTTTCTTTGTTAGAGGTGGAAACGGCAACTGATTATATAGAAGTACATAGTACGGAAAAATTCTCATATTGAGTCTTTGTTTAACATTCAAATTCAAATGTGATGGAGTTCAAGTATCATCTGTCTGGATTGCATTTGGTTTTTTCTTTCCCTATCAAGCCCTTCCCTTACCCTTTCTCCCTTCCCAGCTCTCTCTCTCTCTCTCTCTCTCTCTCTCTCTCTCTCTCTCTCTCTCTCTCTCTCTCTAGAATGTGCTTCTCTCTGGCGTTGGACAGCAAATAGCAATAACCCTTCATCATAATAAAGTCATAACGTTGCTGTAAGTAGCTCCTCATCTCTGTGTCCGAACATGCCAACCTTCCCCTCAGAAGCCGTCTACGTCTTCTGCAGACTTTGCTCGCCCTCATTCTTTCAGCTGAGACTTAGTACTTACTCGCTTGCATTCTGTGTGTACAGTATGTATGCGAGATCATACCTTCCTTCTTTAATTAAGGTATTTCGCCCTTTTATCTCTTTTCATTTTGAGAACTATTAGTCTAAATACGCTTGATGTTTTTGCTTAATTGTGCTTAGACAATAACCTGAGTTTTAGTGTGTGTGTGTGTGTGTGTGTGTGTGTGTGTGAGGGGGTGGTGGTAGTGGGGACTGGTTAAGTTGCATTCGAAGAAATGAATAAGAAATTAATGTTTAGAACTTTGGTTTTAGGAATGTGATGTACATAGCTCAATTTAAAGCGGTAAGTTTTCCAATTCTCCATTAAAATCACACCTATGCTCTGTAATTCTTAGCCTTTTTTAACGTTATATTAGGTAGACTTGGACGATATTCCTTGTCGCAATGTTTTGGAGACTGTTAATAATTATATCCCTCGTAGTAATTTATTTCATTGCCTCAGCTGATATCGGCTGATTTACATTTACCAGGATTATTTTCTCTTTTTAGCTCAAATATAATTCATTGCGCTTATAATATTCTTTTCTTTGCGTTGATTTTCTGTTATCTCCTTTCATCAGATTTTACTGTGTATTCTAATTCTACCAAACATTTAGTTCGTAGCGTATGAGGAGGCTTCAGCCTGTTGTAGTTTGTGGAAATTTTCGCTTCTTGCTACAAGGCAATAATAATGAAAATATACTTCCTCGTTATGCTTTTGCTTGTCACTTAATTAGCAGAAAAGAATTCTTTTCATACGTTTTCCTTTTATTTACGTGTTCACTGGACTTTGAAATGGGGGATATTACATTTTATTTTTAGCCTGTCAGTCAACGTAAGGCTTGACAACAAAACGAACATTTTATTATATTGTTGTTTGATCTTGATGGGATATTCGTTTTGTGCTTTAATAGATGAACACTTCGGTGAAATTAGAGCCTTGCACTAGAATACAAAGATGTAGAGTGACACTACCATATTTTCGATTAGCTGATTCAGTTTTACTGAAAATGATCTCTTTCATAGTGTACAGTGCATAATATATATATATATATATATATATATATATATATATATATATATATATATATATATATATATATATATATATATATATATATATATATATATATATATATATATATATATATATATATATATATATATATATATATATATATATATATATATATATATATAGAGGCAAATATTATGCCATAAATTTCGTAAAATATTTAATTCACTATACCTCGTAAATAACTTGCACCCAAGGGGAATTATAAGTGATGAGTGCTTTGTCACCAGTGGGATTCGAACTGCGGTCTGGTTGGGAAACAACAAAAGTGGAATGACTATGACCATTGAGCCCTATGTGATGGCTCATTGGTCATAGCTACTGTTTTATAGTTTACAAAATCGTTTCCCTCGATGCTAAAATTACAATGTGAAGATTTTTCATTATCCTATATACCATAAATACTATTCGTTAGTCCGTGAAGAATGATGGAGGGCCGGGTGCTGATGAGCTTAGACTTTCATGACCTAACATGAAACTAAGTTTGGAGATGGACTCCAAGAAAACCAAGTGTGGGACCTTTCTTTTTTTTGGTGTTGTGTCCTACATTGCTTGCGGGTTTCGAAACTTTTTTCTCAAACTGGAACTGTGACAGATACCGGGGTTCTACGTAGAGACGACACCTGACAACTAGAGCAGATGTTTGAAATGGGCTGAAAAGTTCGTTGGTTTCCGTGGATGGTTTTCACCCGACTCTTCACTTTCCTGAAACTGATTGAGAAATATCACACGAATTCAAAGATGAAACTTTATATTAAAAAAATAATTCAAAATAAGTGGATCCGTTTTTACTTTCGTTTAAACCTGTACTATTATTCAATGTTTGTGTTACTAATATGTCAACAATGACACAAATAAATGACTAAACATAAACGCAGTAGGAACATCTCTTAAATGAAGATAACTTTCACCCCGGAATCCAGAGGGTTACGCAAACCGATTTTGACATCAATGGGAAAAATTTTGGGTCATTTAGAACTTCTTTTCAGCCTTGACAATGTTAGTTATTAGTAATTAGTCAATATAAGTTATTAGTAATTGGTCAATAAGGTGAAAAACTGCGTTGTATTCGTTACTGGTATGCGCCATATTTAAGTGCAACGGCTGAACAAACACTACAATGCACTCTGACGTATGGCTGATCAAGTAATGATAGTGGGCGCTCGCAAGAGAAAAGTTTACCAAGTTCTCAGCAGCGATAACCTCATCGGATGTGCAGTGTGTGTGTCAGCGTAGCCCCTTGTGGCGAAATCCAAGTAAGGAAATATCCTTTTGTGCCGAGTCACTTAATTGCCTAATCAGACGAAGCCTGCAATTATGTACTCTGTGGAAAGTATTATTTACGTTGTATTAATCCGAAACCTAACAGCTTTGAGAAAATCGTTCACGTTTCTTCATGTAACAAAAATGTTGGTTTAAATTTTATTAAAGGGGTGATATTCGAGGCGGTGATAGGGCATTTTTTTTTTGTCCCGCTTTCTCGATTGTCACATCTGGTTTGGAGTTTTTTTTTTTTTTTTAACTCAGGATACTAGCAGAAGTTTTTATTTGTTTTAACTTAGTTCATACTCGAACTTAAGCAGCATAAGTCTGTATCATAGAAGTATACATATATACTGTATATATATATATATATATATATATATATATATATATATATATATATATATATATATATATATATATATATATATATATATATATATATATATATATATATATGTAATATTTATATGTATGCCTATACATATATATATATATATATATATATATATATATATATATATATATATATATATATATATATATATATATATATATATATATATATATATATATATATATATATATATATATATATATATATATATATATATATATAGAGAGAGAGAGAGAGAGAGAGAGAGAGAGAGAGAGAGAGAGAGAGGTACATGTCAGCAGAAAGAACAGTGACATTCGATAAAATTACCAGATCACCATTTGACCAGTAATAGAGAGAGAGAGAGAAAGAGAAACAAAGAAACGTCCGAAAGATAATACCCTTAAGGCAATGATAAATTCATTCCTTTCTTGAAAGGCTCAGAGACCAACTCGAATGTAAGAAACGGAAGAGAAAGTTTAAGAACATGAATCAATTGATTCCTATGCCCTAGCCTGTCTCCTGTAGTGGATAGCTTCATTTCAACAGTAATACTTTGGTATATTTGGGAATGTAACTCTTAAGAACAAAGCAAAATAAGAAATTAGATGGAAAATCGGATGTTTACATGCAGTTTGGTAAGATAATAAGGCAGTTTATTTCACCCCATCATAACCCAAGTTCTTCCTTGATTTTATTTTGCTCTGCATTCCCTTCGAACTATTGTTAGAATTGGCACAGTTCTCCATCCATATTCTTCCATTACTTTAAGCTACTAGATCCTCCTTCTCTTCCGCCACAGGGGATCCATGGGAAGGATCGTTCAGGAGTTTCATTTCTGTAAATCTGCTTTAAAACAGATGCTCATTCAGTCGTAACGTTCCACGGAACGTTACGACAGAATGTGCATCTGCTAACGTCACGACTTAATGAGCATCTGCTTTAAAACAGATGCTCATTTAGTCGTAACGTTCCGTGGAACGTTACGACTGAATGAGCATCTGTTTTAAAGCAGATTTACAGAAATGAAACTCTTGAGCAATCCTTCACATGGATCCCCTGTGGCGGAAGAGAAGGAGGATCTAGTAACTTAAAGTAATGGAAGAATATGGAGGGAGAACTGTGCCAATTCTAACAGTAGTTCGAAGGGAATGCAGAGCAAAATAAAATCAAGGAAGAACTTGGGTTATGATGAGGTAAAATAAGCTGCCTTATTATCTTACCAAACTGCATGTAATCATCCGATTTTCCATCTAATTTCTTGTTTTGCTTTATTCTTAAGAGTTACATTCCCAAATATACTGAAGTATTACTGTTGAAATGAAGCTGCCCACTACAGGAGACAGGCTAGGGCATAGGAATCAATTGATTCATGTTCTTAAACTTTCTCTTCCGCTTCTTACATTCGAGTTGGTCTCTGAGCCTTTCAAGAAGGAATGAATTTATCATTGCCTTAAGGGTATTATCTTCCGGACGTTTCTCTCTCTCTCTCTCTCTCTCTCTCTCTCTATATATATATATATATATATATATATATATATATATATATATATATATATATACATAATATGTATATATATATACATACATATATATATATATATATATATATATATATATATAAATATATAAATGTACACATATATATGCATGTATATATGTATACAACTCTCTCTCTCTCTCTCTCTCTCTCTCTCTCTCTCTCTCTCTCTCTCTCTCTCTCTCTCTCTCTCTCTCTCTCTCTCTCTCTCTCGTGTAATTACGTATTTTGCAATGACAAACGGGTATGGAATGTCCACACACACGTATGTGTATATTTATATATTTATATATACATATACATATATATGTATATATATACACGCATACATACATGCATACATACACATACACACACATAAATATATATATATATATATATATATATATATATATATATATATATATATATATAATATATAGAGAGAGAGAGAGAGATTATTAGAA